>NW_010523974.1:27681-53653 GCF_000687285.1 Phaethon lepturus
CTTTTTTTTCCTCCCACACTGGACAATACTGGCGGGTTGAGATTTAACCAGAGATGGGCTCCTTTTACAAGATTGTTTATATAAAGAGAAGATAACGCCAGCTGGGTTCATTTGAAAGACGACATCTTGGGAAGAGCTGACAGCACAGCTACTGGAGTAAGACTGGAATGAAAATCTGAAATACTTAGCCTCTTCCTGTCTTGCAGGTATTATACTTAATTTCTTGTAGAATGCCTAGGATTATAATTAGAAGGAATTGTCACTGAAATGTACTGTATGAGCCTTTTATAAATATATATTTTTAATAGAGGCTGAGTGAAAATGTTGAAATTTATTCCTTTTGTTGGAAATACTTAATCAGGAAGATTTTTTTTCTTCACCTAAATGATATTTGTTACTTCTGACTGTCTGCTCAGTGATGTGTGCATGAAGACAGACACTGAAGAGTGTCTACAAAGGGAAAATATGAGAATTCCAGTCCCAATCCCCCAGGCTGTGAATGCTTCTCCCTTTGGGAAACAGCTTGCAGGTTTGAGGCCTGAAGTGGAAATGTAAATTACTGCTAGGTATGTTCTCCTGAAAATGCAACGGTGAGCATTAAAGGAGAAAATGCATAATTTACCAAAACTGAGCTACACGAAGTTAAGGTTATATACAACAGGATAGCCATCAACACAGAGAATAATTTCAGCATTAAATTTAAGAGCACAATATATATGTTATTGCATCATATTTCTTCTAGTAATTTCTATTCCCTCTTTTTTCAGACCCCATTGTTTCAGTTTCATTTGGTTATACTAACGCTTTAGGTTTAGACTCTTTACAAGAACAAAGAAAACACAGAACAATTCAAAGCCACCACTAAACTGAAATAGTAAAATCGTCACAATACTGACCCAGCTATAGCAACTGTCTTGGAAATATCTATCCTGTAGATGCAATTAAGTTGGGCGACAGAATATCAATAATGCTTTTTATTTCTCTCTGCAAGAAGAAAATGTTTAACAGTAGCTACAATTTTGGGTCTGCTGCCAATGCATTTTTTTTATTTCCAATTTTAAAGACAATTTCAGCTTTTATTCCCTGTGTCCTCAGATCATTGCAAGAAATGGTGACTCTTACTATTTATCTGCTGGGCATCTTGGCTCAAGCTCTTGCGAGGCCTTGCAATCCAAATAAAGCAGGTAAAATAACTTAAGTCTCCTATGATCTTCTCTTGTAATTAAGCTGCCAAAGGGTTTTTTTTTTCTATTTAAAAGTGCAAAGTTTTTTCTTCAGAAAGTTAAACTGTGGATTCTGGGGAGTCAATCCTTACATTTCTTTTATTGATCTGCTTTCAGATAGCATAGTAAAGCTAGTAAGGCAAGTAAAGCCCCACAGAGAATTAGCCATATGCTTAACTCTGTGCAATAATCATAGTGCAATAAAGTTAAGCACAAGCAGCATTCAGGCATAAAATGGCAAAGAAAACAACAACAATTAGAAATGGCCCAGGCTAGATGCAGCAGATCTTTGCTGCCCAAGCTGGGCTTTAGTCCCACTGACTGCAATCAGATGACTAGCGATGAATGTATATGCTGGGCTGAACTCCTGAACCACACTGCTTTATTAAACAAGAAAAAACAAAAATCACTGATGCTAAGGCCCTAATTGTGCACTGATTTCTGCCTAGAAACTCAAATGATCTGGTGCCAGACAGACCTGTAATGTAGAAACCACTATAATTAAGTAAAGTGCTTTAGAAATGTGTTGGAATATGCCTCAATATAGATAATTTGCTTTGTATGTGCATGAATGTTGTGAGTCTACTGCCACTAATTTCATGGTATATCTTAAGTATTTGGCCCTCTAGCCATTTATTTCAGTACTTTCATTTGCACAAGCCATTTCTCTGAACGGCAGGAATTTTCATAACTGTAAAGTTGCCAGAGGTACAAATTTGACCATCACCACAAGCAGAATCAGCCTGTGTGTGCTGAAGGTTTGTTGACCAGAACGGAACGAGTTGTTAAGGTCCCTATTTGACTTTCCTTGAGTATTCCCTAACCTTCTGCAGACATGGAAAGGCTGCAAAATCAAGCTTTTATCATAAAAATTAGAGTGTCAAGGGCTTTAGAAGAAATAATTGAATAATTCCAGGTAGGGTGTCTTTTTTCTGACTGTAGTAATTGGAAGTCTTTCTCAATTTTCAGGTCACTAATGGTTAGTCAATATTTGCCCTTTAAATTCCCATCAGACATTCAAATTCACACTGCTTGATTCTCTTTGAAAAATGTCCAATTTGCTATCGTGAAGCAATCAGTCTGTAACTTATGGTGTTCAGTGTTCATGGTTGTATTAGCAATCACCATGTTTGGAAACATATTGCACTGCTATTAACCATCGCTGTTAGCAGGGCTAGGATTTCAGTTCATTTACTATTGTTATTAACAGGGCTAAGCTTTTCAGTTCACTTATTATTGCCATCAACAGTGCAAGGCTTTTAGATCTTAGCTTTTAACTTGAGAATTCTAAAAATTCAGTTTGCACTGGCAGTGCAGTGCCAGTGCAAGGAAAGAAAAGGCAGACTATGTATCATGACCTAGATCTAACACCGCTACAAAAAGGTACGCATCTACTGAAACCTAACAAAAAAGTTCACCAGTGTTATTTTTACAGAGTCAGTGCTCTTACAGAAGCCAGCTCTGCAGCATAATCTGACAGATTTCAGTGCAGCAATTTTTCACTTCAGGTTTCTCAGCTGTGTCTCTGTTCCTCAATCAGCTACTCCAGAAAGATAAAAAATTTACATTAAATTCTCCATTGATTAGAAGGCAAAGGCCAAACTCTTCCACAAAGGACAGAATTTAACAACCTAAAGGTCAGTTTTGTGTACCGAAAGCTGCTCACATTAGGGGACCTTCCAGCTCACACAAGTTTAATCCCAGTGGAAAATAGGTGTGCATACTCACCTCTCTGAAAGGAAAACACCACTGAATACCATTCTAGCTGTATTATTTTCCTTTCAGATGTAATTCTGGTATACTGCTATCCTAAAACCATCATTACAAAAATTCCGGAGTGTCCTTACGGATGGGAGGTTAATCAGCTGGCACTTGGAGGCATTTGCTACAATGGGATCCATGATTCAGGATATTACCAATTCACGATCCCAGACTTGTCACCTAAAAACAAATCATACTGTGGGACGCAGTCAGAGGTAAGTCTATCAAGGTCAACATTTCTGAGATAGACTTGGAAATTTGCAGGACTCACTCGAGAAAGTCCCATTTGCTTCAGATTGGAGTAGGCTTTAAGTATTGATGGAAGGAGGAGGCAAACTCCAGTATCAGGGAGAAGGAAGAATAAAATAGTTCTGCTTCGCATCTACAGACAAAATACTTGCAGGCTTCATTATATTAGTCTGTGTATTAGTTGCCCATTTGCACCTGTATTACACAGAACATATATAGAGTAAAGGCGTATGTATAGACAGCACAACATATAAAGGGCTACAAAACCATGTTTCCTTGGGGATGGTGCTTTGTCACCAGATAGAGTCTTCATGTTCCGAAGTACAAAGTTGTTCCTGATGCCTCAAAGACGCAGTACTGCCTACATTTCTCTGTCTCACCATCCACAGTTCAAGAATCCCATTTATCACTTCTACAACTCCATCGTCTCCAATGACTCCTCAGTAATTGTGAAGAGCCAGCCTGTGAATTACTCATTCACCTGTACGTACAATGCCAACTACCTGGTGAACCAGGCTGCCTTTGACCAAAGGTACGTCCTCTTCTGGGAGCGCACCTCACCCTGTCTTCAGCACCACATCTCACTCTTACCGGAACTTTGTTATGTCCCCAGGGTGGCCACCGTCCACGTGAAGAATGGGAGCTCCGGCTCATTTGAAAGTCAGTTGTCCCTCAATTTCTACTCTGTAAGTGCTCTTTGCCACCCAGCTTTTTGCCTTCACCTTCCACTGACTTCAGCCTAAGAGCTGCGAAAAAGGGCTGCTGCTCCTGACTTTTATGTGTCACGGAGCACATTACTAGCCTGCAACAGATAATTACAGTTGGGTTTGCAGGGGTCCTTGTTTCTGCCGATTAGCAGGGATATACTTAAACTGAACAGAGCAGACACATGCCAACTGTTCTTTTAATCGCTCCAAATCAGGCAGATTTTTCTGCTGAGAGGTACATTTCTAACATGCTGACAGGTTTTATAAGAAAAAGCAAAACTTGTTTGTAATCCCACTCAAAGAGCAGCACGCATCTGCAGACACCGCTGCTATCCCATAGTCTCTATAGACACAGCAAAGCTCCTCATATTTCTCTTGCAGTTTGATTCCTGGTCCTCTCACCTGACAGACATTTCTTGTTCCCCAGAGATCTTTAGGTCAGGCTGGAATTTTGTTTCCAACAAAATATTGTCCCTGAATAGCAGGCTGATCTTTTCAAACATCCCTCTCCTCCCCACAGCTCCGCTGTGCTGCTGGAGCAGCCAGCTCCTGCTCCTGGAGTCTTTTTAGTACAGCTAGAAAAAGCACAACTAATAACTGTGTTAAATTTATAGGCCAGGTAAAGGGAGTATTTACCACAAGGTGGAATGATGGAAATATCTCCCCCCACACCCTGTATTTTGGACACCAGTTGATCACTAAACATTGTGTCAGGCTTTGGGTGCCACATGAAAGCCCATGTGGTCTTTTTTTCTGATATATGGTATACTGGTAGTAGACACTGGCAAGGTCCTAGGAGGTACCACACGGCTCCTGTCAACTCCTGACAGAATGGCCACAAAAACAAATGACAGACAGTGAGCAATGATCTCTGGTACTTTATTTTTTTGCCAAATGACTGTTCTAATGGTCATGGGGCTCCCAGGAGTCAAGGAGGGAGTACAGGCTGAACTGTACTAATACATTTTCCCACTGAGCACAAGTACAGAACAAGCTCAGAAATCTAACAGACTTTTGTTTTGTTCACATTTTCACTGGGGAGAAAAGGTTAATTTCAATGAAATGTTCTTTTTTTTTTTTCCCCTGGCAAAATGGAAATATGACATTTATTTTGCCTTGCTATTCATCTCTGCTGCTGCCTGACACAGCCCTCTGCCTCTGGTGGGCTATACTTCCCGGTGCTTCATGTGTCCATTCCCTCACCCAGAAGCAGCGCCCAAGCTGCAGTGTAACCCAGCAGAAACTCTTCAGTCTCACCTGCCCTTTGACAGCAAGAGACTGTGATGCAGCATGGGGGGCTGGAGCCTGAATGGAATTCTGACCTGCAACACTGAAACTTGTGAAGAAAAACAAGATAATACCCTAAAACAATGTAGAGCAATAGATTTTGGGGAAAAAAAAAGCACTATACCAGGTTCAACTCCTTTTAGCACAAGGACTGATAGGAGTTTTGTGACAGTACTTCTGCAAGTTCTCTCCTTTGGGAAAAATCTTTGGTTAAATAAGAATTTCTCAGGGCACTTAACAGCCATGGATCACTAATCTAAACACAGCCTTGAGCCCTAACTCCAGTGCATCCAATCTACCAGATGTTGCAGTGGGAATACTGTAGCGTCTCACAGCCACCTCGCAGTGTCGGCGAGGAAAGGTACGTAAGAAAATCAGTACCAGGGAACTGAGTAACAACAGCAGGGAAAGATAGTCCAACAGCTCCAGAACCACATATATCTGAATCCTGTTGTGTAGATTTAACTAAGTAGACCAGCGCTATGACTAAACATGTTATTCTTTATATAGTTCTGGTGCTAGCTTCATTATGATCTTATGCAATAAAAAGCAGTGGGATTTAAGGTAGGTACTTCAGTGTATTTGTAACCAAACTTTCTCACCAGACCACCACACACACTAACAGGCTGGATTTTTAGTGGATGAATGAATATAGCTGTCAGAGCTCTTTCTGCACGCTCGTGCCCCCTCAGGTCTCACCACGCTGGCCACCACAAGTATAAATCACAGAGTGATGAACCTTTGCGTATGGGCACGTGATTTCAGCTTGTCTTCATTCCTTTTCCCCTCCATGTTGCCATCTCCCAACTCCATTCCCATTCCATACAGTCATCTCCAGTCTCTCACTCCCACCAGATTCCCCCACTACCTCTGGTGTACCAGAAGCAGCAGTAAGCTCGCTTCCCACCCATGCTGTGATATAACACATACCACAACGCAAATAGCATCAAATTCTGTCACTTATTATCATTATAAGCCAAACATTAACAAAAAGATTTTTAAATACCACCTTGGGCTTGCAATAGTCCTGCTACTAGGTGTAGTGTTTGGAACTAGCAGGTAATAAGAACCCAGACTTTCGGAGTCCATCTCTCCAGAGCTGTCTGAAGCTGCCACATGCCTTTGCTTTGCATGTTAACTAGTAACACATGATGACTTTCTCTTTGTCTTTCAAAGAATTCCAAGTTTTCCAGTATAAAAGAAGCCCCTTTCATCGTTGAAACATCAGAAATTGGTTCTGACATATTCGCTGGAGTAGAAGCTAAGGGCTTAAGTGACAGGTAGGCAAGGGAAGGAGTCATAACCGGTAAGTTGGCAATCAGGACATGCCTTGCTAACCTGGGGTTTCTGTCTCCCCAGGTTCAAAGTTGTTCTCAACAGCTGTTGGGCAACTCCCTCCTCAGAGTATTTCTACCAGATCCACTGGCCTCTGATCACCAAGGGGTAGGTGCTGGTGGGACCCAAGGGAGCACCTCTGCCCAGCCCAGCCCTGAGGATAACACAAAGCCGGGGGCTGGGGGACGAGGGAGCAAAAGAGACGGTGGCCCACAGCAGAGCAAATGTATCCATCAGACTGCAACCTCAGGAGACGTTTCACTGAAGCTATGGAGGCTCTGACACTGCTTCTCCATACACAACACAGGTGTGCCACAGACAACTCCATCCTTGTGCATGAGAACGGGAAAACGAGCCGGGCGACGTTCCAGTTCAGTGCTTTCCGCTTCCGTAATATCCCCAAGCTGTCCAAGGTCTGGCTGCACTGCGAGACGCACGTCTGCGACAGCGAGAAATTCTCCTGCCCTGTGGTAAGGCCTCCCTCGCAGAGGAACACGCGGTGCTAAATTTAGACAGTGGATGTCGAGACCTTCCTGAGGGCACGTCGGGTGCAGAGTCAGCGCCAGAGCTTTCAGCAGATGGAGGCAGCGCCATGCGTGAAGCTGAGTGGCCAGCCGTGCACCCCGGCCCCTCTCATGCCACAGGCACTGTACGCAACATTGGGCAACTTGTTTAAATGTATTGAGAAATAAGGCAGCCACTGAAAAACTCAGTTCTTGTCAATATCCCAGACTACAGTCCTGTCTGACAAACAGCTACAGTTAAACACAAGCCTGGAAAAAAGGAGAGAGTAGAGCTTTTTCCATTTCACCAAGTATCCCGGTGCTGAGGACGCCCCGGGGGCAGTGGGAGACCCTGGCTCAAAGCCCATCGCTAGCTGAACCAAACCTCCCAGTCTCCTTTCCCAGGGACACTCCTCTCCGCCGTCCTGCAGTGCTGCGGTGTTACTGCTCTTGCAGCCATCTTATTCAGCATGAAATACATGAATTGTCACTGGAGCAGGAACAGAGGTCAAAGAGTAGGTTCCTGTGACCTTAGGTGGGAGTGAGGTGGGGGTCCTATACAGGCACGTTATTTAGCATGTGGAGATGTGCACGCCTTGCACCAACTGATGCAAGCGTGAGGGTTACTAAAGCATCTTTCTTTAAAGATTTCTCTCTCCCTCCTTCACTAAGTCCAAGCTTCGCTATTCTTTCTGTCATGCAATGAATGTGTCATTGCTATGAAATGAAGAAGAATTTTATTTAACCTGAAATGAAAGCCCAAAATACTCCTTGGTCGACATACTGTCATTTTCAGCCACAAGTATTTCTCGCTGGAGACAAAAAAGCATCACTCCTGGACAAAGCCACTTTTCTTTCTAAACCCTTTCTCAGTCCAGGAGCCAAATCAAGATAGCACTTTATTACCCAGCCTCAGCGCTAAGCAGGGGGCACTGATTTGTGCAAAACCTGCAGGTTTGACAAAAATACATTGTTAGAAATTCTAAGTTTCAAAGGTAAAAGAAAAAACTCTGGGCTTAGCTTTTGTTGTTTGTTTTTAAAGATTTCTTCAATTTTTTATCCAACCACAGACCAGGGTTAAAAGAAAACACAGTATCAGTACTCCATATCTGCCTTTCTGACAGTACTGCCAGACATCTACATCATCCTTTCAGGCGCAGGGTGGAACTCCCCCCTCACCCTACAGCGTAGCATAATAGCTCAATCAGGCTGACATCCCCTGAGCCCACTTCCAACGCAAAAATGCAGCTGGTGGTCTGCTGCAATTAAGGTTGAACCAAGCTGGGGGTCTAAGCTTACAAACAAGTCATAACCAGAATTACCACATGCTGAGTTTGTAAAAAAAATGCCCACAGCTGGGGATCTGCAAAGGTCAGGGGACAGACAAGGACCTTTAATGCATGGAGCACTGCCTCCAGTACAGACCTTGTCAGCTGTGACGGGCATCATTAGCGCTGGGTATGAGATGACCTATATGGAAGGGATTTGGCGCTTCCTGTTTCTACCCAATGGGCAACAATTATAATTAGCGATAAACAACAACGGAAGCCTTCACGGAGGTCACGAGTTAAATAGATGGAGCTCAGCTCCCCCCTTCCTTCTTGACAGGAGGTTTGTTTAAGGCAGGGTGTAAAGGGCAGCCCAGGAGGCCCTGTGATTAGCAAGCAGACATCCATCTGGGCTTTTGCCATCTCACAGCTGAATAGAGCACTTACAGTCACTATAAGGGCTACGGCACACCAAAATCCTCAGAAAATGCACTGTAAAGACTCTCCTTAAATCTCTCTTGCACCAAAAAAACCCAATAATTACAGGGAAAAAAATCCCTAGAAAATATGCAGCAATGTTGACACAGATTTCGCTTCCTTGGTTGGAAATATGAGAGTTGGGTTTGGATTGCTGTATTATTTTTAATTTTTTTTGGTATACATGTCTTTCTCTCTGATCTCTTGAGACATGCGACAAACGAAAACAGCGTGTGGAACAAACGGGAGGTGTTTTAGTGGCGGAGATCGCTGTACGCAGTAAGTGACTGGGTTTCTGGGGTGCTTCTCCCTTCGGGAAGCAACGAAGTTGGGAGCCACCCATGGCTCGCAGCGCAGGAGCAAGCAGAGGGCGCCGGAGCCCTCTGCCAGAGCCCTTTCCCCCACGGCAGCAGGAGTCTCAGCCTGAGGTCGGTCCCCCCCCAGGCTCGGGGCTCTGGCAGAAGAGCTCAGTGAAACTCTCCTCATTTACAAAGTGAGTAAAGGAACCCATCTGGCATTAATGACAAATGGCCAAACCACTTACTTACACACCAAGTTAGCAATGTAAACTCTGCTCACCTGCGTTTGACCTCAGCAAGAGCCCAGACCAGCTCTGATAGACTGCACAGGAGTGGGAGAGAGGTCAGGCTCAGGGGCAGCACGAAGGCTTTTCTTTAGGCTGTGGGTTGGTACTTCATCATACCCGTAACTCTGGTAGGTTAACTCTTCGTGCCTATCCCTCCTGATACACAAATTGAACTGCCATCAGGTTTCCCCATTACAAAATGATGCCTGTTTCCTCTAACTGCTGCCTCCCGGAGGCACCAGGAGTTTCCCCCTGAGCTGGTTTAATTCTAATAATTTAATTAATGTACAGATCCGGCACATCTTTTGAAACAGGTCCTTGGAACAAGGTATGCCTAAATCATGTTTTCACTAGAGCCCTTTATACTAGTTTATCAACTACATCCACACTAACCTGAAAGCCATTTTAAAATCACAAACACACCTAGAGCAGCATTATTACAATTCAGTATGTTGCAGCAGTAAAACCCCATCAATTTTAGAAGATAAAAGAAGTGAGGATCCTTTTATAACTTCAGACAGTAAAGCCAAGAGGAACAAATATCCAGAATTTCAAAATGTGGCAAATGTTACCTGTTCTGCTTTTACAAAGCATGCTGGTGCACTTTGCCCTATTTTAAACATGCCATCCCAATGTTATCTTTTTCTCTTATTTTATACAGGCAAAGGTTTATCCAGATTTTACACACTCTCAGGTAACTAGCAAAGTATGACAATGAAAATATCAATCCCAAATATGGATTTTGAGTGACTCTGTCAACATAAAACCCAAAAGCTCAAAGAAAGAGCTGAAAAATCTAGTAAATGTGACAGAAAGGGAAATATTTCAAAATTAAATTTTATTTCTCAACGTTAACACTTTGTTTTCCTCCTTTTGGCATATCCCTTAGTCTGGACAATAAAATCATACCGATAACTTCCAATACTGAACAGTACTTTCTCTTATTTTCACACCCTCTTCCCAAAAAGGAACAAGCGTGTTTCAGTGGGTTAACAGAGATGTCTGAAAGCATTTCTATTCAGAGAGGGTTTGAAAAAGGCCTTTCAAAGCCTATTTGTTACAACTTGACATGGTGACAGAGCCACATTAGGGGCATACAGTTGCACTGATGGGGGTGGGAACTGAACGTGAAAGGCGGCTGACAGGGAACTACTCACATTTAGTCTGTGTTTTTCTTGCAGATATCATCTTCCATGTACTTTTTGCAATTGGATTTTGTGCTGTTTTATTGTAAAACACAGCCCAGATGTGTTTCTTAACTTTTCAAGCCTGTTTGGACCTGGACTTTGTCACTAAAGATGTTTATTTTACAGAGGAAAAATGAAAGTCACAAAAAATCCTTGTGCACCGTTTTACCAGACAAATAAAACATTCCCTGAGCTTTGTGCCTCAAATACTGGAGAATCTCAATGCAGATCTGCCTCTCCCCAGTCTCTGTAGGCATTTTAAACTAGTGAAAACCCAGGGGTTATGTATTCTACTGACGCCTCTTTTTAAAGAGTTGTGATGCCAACATCACAAGCAGCATTTTGCAATGTCAAATTTACCTTCAGGGTCCCCCTTCCCTGTCAGTCTCAGTGTGGTACCATACTCCCTTCCAGGCAAGGTCCTAGCTTGATCTGTGAAGCCTTTGAAAAAAATGAAAAACTAACCTAGCGTGTGGAGGATGGGGGAAAAGGATACTTTTTGTGTAGCAATAGTTAGGAGGTCCTCAGAATTAATTACCTGACATTTCTTTCCTGCTTCTCAGCATTGTCAGTATTGATTGGTTGGGTTAAGTAGAGTACAACACATGCTGCAGTAGGTACAATACTGTTAAGGAGTAGGACATCTTGCTGCCTGGACAGGCTCAATGCTGGATAGCTGCATGGTGTGGATGCAGATTAAGCACCTCTGAGGTTGGAAAACAAGCTAGTGAGCTTTACACTTCCTTGAAGACACGGCTGGTGTCAGATGCAACAGGGTCCAGGTGTTAGTTCTGTACCTGAGTAAGAACAGCTCTTAAGCAGCAAGAAGAAAGGGAAATCACGATTTCTAAAGAGCAGGCAATATCAGGACATGAAATAATTTCCCAGCAAGAGTGATAGTAGGTTGCTTACTTCCAGTAGCTACTAAAATAATACTGAACAAAACTCTTGAAAGTGTAAGAAACATTCCTAGCCTTTTCCATGAAACTTCCAGGATCCTAAATGTGAAAGAGAGAATGACTACAGCTGTTAAACTTCCAATTAACGAACACAGTGGGTGTACCTGCCTCTGTACGTATTGTACCGTAAGCACATTATAGAATTTTTGCTATTGTTTGTAGAGAGGAAACCTCCTGAATAATTCTATTAAATTAAGGATTTTAAGCTCCCTGGTTTTTTTGAAACCTCATTGTTACGAAGATAATACATAGCTAGAAAATGCACACATTACAACCACAGTTTTCAAACACACACAGATTCTCCCTTGCCATGGACTGTATTTGCTCCTCTAGGTGTCATCTCAGTACGTATTTATAAGTAACTGAGAAAAATAAAGCTGTTGAAAAGCTGAAAGTATAGCAGAGAGCACCCACCCTGACAGCCTGCAGAACGAGGGGCCGTTGTGACAGCATGCACTTAGCGGCTACACGCAACAGAGGGCACTCCCGTGACAGAATTGTCCGGTACAGACCAGTTAAAGATGTCACTTCGAAGAAGTAGATCTGTCACTCCGCAGTAATTCTTAGTGGCACAAGTTTCTAAAGCAGAGCAGGGCTATTGAATGTTTTGTGCACCACAGGCCATTTTGAGCAGAGATAATGACCCTGCAGGTTTTTCTCCCCCGTTTGCTGCTTTGCCTCGCTTTCCCCTTCCCTCCATTAACATGACCTTTCAAGACCTCCTGCCAAGTGGCTTTAGCTCTTCAAATTCTTGTCCTTGCCAAATGAGGTTAACTCACCGGCTTCTTCTCAAAAGCCTGCTTCTTCTGCCTTGCCTTTGCAACAGGCACTGCTCTCCTATCATGGCTATTTTTTGAAGAAAGCCTTGAACTGAGTTTGCTCGGGAGGTTCATTAATTTTATTCCTGATTATGCAATAAGTGTTGCTTTGGAACAAACCTTGCAGGATTGCAGCAGCGGTGAAGTGTGCCTCCAAATTCCCAGGCCACCTCCCTGCCCACCGTGGGATGGAGCCTCTGGGCATACATACCTCCCGTACGTGTTACGGCACTGTACTGAGCAGGGCTCATACAGGCAGCGAGCTGTGGCTGCAGGATGGGCAAAGCCCTATTACCAATCCAAATGTGGACCACTATCTCCCTACAGTCCAAAAATGGCTTATTGCTAAAAACAAGCAAACAAAACACAACCGAAAAACAGGCCCAGGGGTGACTGTGAAAAGATCTATCTATCTGCCAGAGAAGGCAGCAACATATGAACAGGTTTCATCTCCAGAAGTGAGCCACTTACTGTTCCTTAAGGAAGCACAAATTGTCTGTCCTAAATGGCTTGCATAAAAAAATACAGACTATAATTCACCTTCATTTTTCCTAACCTGCATATTGCTTATCACTATGTATTCTGCTATATATTATTTATGTTGCCGGTATCAGAAAATGCAGTGATTGCAAAAGGTTTTAGCACAAGCTAAATTTTTACAGACTTCATCATTTCAGGTGCACTATAGCGATGGATCTTTTTCAGCTGGGAGGGCATGAAGATGCTTGCCTTGATCTCTGCATCTGAAAGTCCAACTCAAGGCTGGTCATAGAGACATAGAAAAAGGAAGGTTAGCTACAAGGGACACAGGTAACCTGTTTAGAACTCAGTATTTGTTTTTCCAAAGATTACAGTTTGGTTTTGTCCCAAGTCTTCCTCCTATTTGGATGAACTCTGATGAGGCATGAGTTTTCACATGCTTTCCTTCTCACAGTTTGGCATTGCAATGCTGAAGCACAAGGCCACTGAGGTTGTGGCAAAGAAGTAGGAGAGAAATGAACACACACTGATTTCAAGACGGTAACACCACAGGTTGCAACACAGTAGTTTTAGTACAGTGATACACATTTACAGAGTATTTTGTTCATTAAAGATAGGTCACTTCTCACTTGCAAACAGTAAACACCATTAACCTGGATGGCCTTTGTTTGACAGTCACTGCAGATGCAAGTAACGATTAAGAAGGTCCAACAGAAATTGCCAATAAAAGACTGAGTCAGATCTAACACCAAGTCCTCAGAAGTACAAACCAGCAAGCATGCCACCTATGCAAGCTGGTACCTTCCACCCTTGATGGTCTATATTTCGTGTCCCCAAACAAGCAGTGCTGTGGTGCTGTGATTCCTTCCACTCCTGCCACCCCAGGTCCAACAGTGAAAAAGAAGGAGCAGGCTCTGAGACTGTCAAGTCAGAATTAATTATCGTCAAGCATTATGCCTTAATTCTGTGCTGGGATCCCACAATTTCAAATCTAAACCTGAGAACGGATTCTCAGCAGCTGCTTATCAGAGGATATGCAACTGATTCCACCGCAGAGATGTCAGACTAGGTCTGACCTGATATGCCCACATAGTGCATCCCCTGCTAGCTCAGTCCTGAAAGCAGTGAAGCCACACCAAAGGCTGCAAGCCTTTCTGCAGGGGGATCTCAACTCAGTAGCACACCGAGGTAAACATTGCATACGCTGCCAGAATTGGCAATATATTACACAATATAAACAGAGGCAACGTCTCAGATCCAGATAGCATGTATAGAAACTCCCTGTCTTAATCCTAATTTAAACACCAATTTACTGGATTCTGTGAATCCATAACATTTTGTTTAAATGTTCCAGTCAGGGACAAGGAAAGACCCTACTTATCTCAGAATAGTATCATAAGAACCATGACTCAATGCATACAAAACACATCATAGAAGTACATAGGCTGTATTAGGAGTGAACCTCCTCACACCATTCTGAAGATCAAATCTTTGCAAGTTATATCCATCCAAAGGGCAGCAGTCACTCACAGGTGCAGAGGAAAAAATAGCTATTGATTGATTGGACCCCACAGCCCTTACATGTAGCATATCATTGTGGCTCTGCAAAGGTCAAGCCAGTGGCTTCAGAGAAATAAATAGTAATTCTTGCAGCCAGGCAGCCAGGCACTCAAGGGGCAGACTAGTGTCCTGAGCTCTGTCAGAAGCTGCATTGCACCCTGACGCATACAGATCAGCCTGCTTTCCAATACATTTTTCTTTACTTTGTTGTTGCAAGGAAAACCTAGTACCTATCTAATGTCTTAGCCTGGTCTTCAAAAGCAATTTTATTAGACGTGCCAGTTCTAAATTCTAAGTGAAATGTTGTTAAATTCCCCCATACGCAGGCCACCTGCAATGCAACCAGCTGCTTCCCACATCGAACAGCCTGTGTCTCCTCCTCTGCTAGATTTTCTCTGCATGTGGTTTCATCCACAACAAACACCCTCCTCCCACAGACTGGCTCCCTCTGGGCATTTACACACTGTGACACAAAGCATGACTGGAAGGGATCCCACCTTGCTGCAAGACAGTCTGCTTTTCTGCTTACACTCACCTGCTCGAATTGGAAAATAACATCAGCATTTTTCTTCTGGCAGCAAACACAGCAATATATGTCAACATGCCTAAGACACAGACATTGAGGATGTATAACATATTTACCTCATTTTAAAAAGACAATTAAGCCACAGTAGCACAGACTTGTCAGTAACATGGCCCCAAAATATGTTTTGAGAAAATCTTGCAGGTTTAAATTGCATTCTGCTTTTCCATCAGCACATTCAGCAGGGTCCAAACAATGCGATACTGCATGACGGGAAGTGGGGCACGTAGATCGCTAAAGCTGAGGTCTAACGCGAAAGCTGAGGTCTTATCATGGTGAGATGTTTGCACAGCACTATAAATTTACACGGTGATTAATAATCCCTGATAAGAGTATTCTGAGCATGTTTCATTGTCTTCATGCCCAACCCTTCTGTGATAGCACCTTTTAGGAAATACCTCAAAGTACTCTAAAAACAGTGATTAATCCAGAAGATTTAATCTTCCCTTTACAAACTGAGAAAAACTGAGGCAGAAGGAATGAAGTGAGCAGGTCAAGGCAGGGGGGCACATCAGATTGCTACTCATTCCAGTTGAGGGGAACGTGACTGGAATAACAGAAAGAGTCATGAAGGAAAACTACATAACCGGATATGATACTTCTGAGTATAAATTAATGAACTAAGAAAAGTTGCAAATTTGCATTTATTTTATTTGTGTTGGAAATAGAAATTCCATAGATACAGAAAATGAAGACAACAAATTTAAGGGTTCTGATACACATTTTATTATGTACCTGGTGAGCCACAGTAACAAATCACAAGCACCCATAGCAAACGTAAGGTAAAACTCAAAGGTTAATCACCTAGAAGGAAGTTTACACCAACAGGTTTTACCTCACACTTGTGATAGGTGTGCCACCATACCTCAGTGGGTGGCAATTCCTTACCCTGCTGATGTACCCAGGCCTCCACCCCCAGCTCACAACCAGCCAGACTCGGGCTGTTTACCTGTGTGAAGGCCAATAACGCAGTTTCAGCTTCTCTCTGGGCATATGGCCTGTCTTGAAAGTAAGCACTCAGGAATTTCACAGACACAACAGCTACTTCTTCGGTGTGGTTGATCCCACTGTGGACAGGTAGGCTGCTAGCCACTGTGTAAGCATCACCAGTGGTTTCCCCCTTTAGCGACAAAAAGAGCACAACTATTCTTATTGCATATCCTAGATGTGAGGTGCAGGGTGCAAATAAATCTGAACCTTCAGTCCTACAGCGGCTATTTTCCAAAATGTAAAGAAAAGGGCGGGGGGGGAACCAAAAATGGTTTGAAGTTGCTGTATCAATGATCCTTCACTGAAATTTTATTCAGTTCTTTTTTCTAGAAGAGATCTTCAAGCACTTCACAACTTTCTTTGGCAAATGGGGAAACAACTTTCCTCCTCACACCGATAAATATATTGTGAAAACACATTTGCTACTAACCTGCCTATTGAGTTTTTCTAGCAGAGGTCCCTCTCCAAGGCCAGCAGAAAAGTCACGACAAAAGCGTTGCTATTCCATGACTATTTGATAGCCAGAAAGTGCCAAACACTATGTGTTTTAAGGATATTACAGAAGAGGCTGTACAGGTCACTCAGGAGACTGACCAATTGAAGACGGATGCTGAGAGAACACGAGTTGCAGCTCCACCAAGCAATGAGCTGCTCTCTCCAGTGAAGCTGGAAAGGAGGAGGAAAAGGGATCATTTCTTTTGTGACCACTCCTTCTTCTTCTCCATTTTCTTCATTTGCCCTGATTTGTTTTGGAAATAGGCAGAAGTTACTGAAAGTATTTTCCAAAATTTCAGTAGGACTCAAGGAAAGCAATGCATGGAGATCACTGCCCATCATGCTGACCAATACTCCCTTCCTATTTCTTCTCCTGCCTCAGATACTCCTTTGCATCCTCCATTGGCTTTTGTTTCTTAATTTCAAGCATGTTAGAGCAACACTTTGGTTAGCAACACTTTTGTACAGAGTGTCAGTCAAAAAAACCAGGCAACACTGATGACAAGAGCTCATCTATCCTCCCTTTCTCTGCCACCAACTGCACCAGTCCCTCCAAACAATCAACATACTTTTCCAGCTTGCTCACCATGTTGTCCAGGATCCTGTTGGGTCTACGGGGGCATATACAACAAGGTCACATCTGTTTATCATCTGGGGCCAAGCAACACAGCATATAGTGTGTAGTTTCAGATTCCAGTAGTTTCCTCCTGGTGGCTGGATTTCATGGCACGGAAGGGAATGACTTGTCTGCTCCATATTCCAGGCCTTTTCATGAGGTCCCATAGTTTGATCATGCTCGGGTCCTCCTACCACATGTCTTTGCAGAATCTACATACACTGCTAATTACGTAGTTATTTCTCACACTAGTTTAAAGGAGTAGGTTGCTGAGGGAAGAAATGATTTTGAAAGAAAATAATTTTCCCATCTGGCATAATTTAACACTGGCCTCACTGGAGCAGAATAAAGGTTCATCTGATTTAAAAGCCTCCTTCTGACAGTAGCCACGAGCCGCCGCTTACAGAAAGTGCAAAAGCAACAGAACATACACACAGTGAATCTCAGGGTCCTCTATAACTTCCAAGTGCAAAAGCAAAAGACTTCCAAGACACAAAGCTGTAGGCTTGCAGGACAAATCCTATCACAGATTATTATATAATAAAATACTGAGATATTGAAAGGAATAAAATGCAGTTACCTGAGAGAAGGGGTTGCAGGGAGGGGAGATTGGAGTATCTACTTTCTAGTAAGCACAATTGCAAAGGATGAGGCGGTTTTATATATGACCACTCTTTTAGCTTATTTTGAGGCTTTTTATATGTAGCAAGATTAATGCAACTCATTTTGCTTCAAGAAGAGACTAGAAAAACATTTGAAATGAGCAAGGAGGGTATTGACTACAGATACAGAAAACTAAACAGGAGGCACTCCGTCACCCATGACGCCCGAAGCAACCACCGTCTGTATAAAATAAAGGGGGGGGACTAGCTTACTGTTTGCCTAACTAAAATGACATCTGGTTTCAACTGCATATTAATTGTCTTCATTTCCTGCTCTAAACCACCAAACATTGCCATTGTGGGCTGTTCAGCAGTTTCTATTTCCCTTCTTTACAACAGCCACATTTGAATGGTGAACAAACAACTCCTGCACATTTCACGTGGTCTACAAAACTCTTTTGATACCTGTCAGGTGAAAGGTACAACCTATTTGTGGTAATAAGCCTTTCACAAGTAGGCGAAACTCACCCTTCATGGCTTGCTTCTCTTGACTACCTTTCCACAGAGAAGAAAATTAGTTTTTGCTCTGTATTTTCAGCCCAACAAAGGTTGGTGAAAGGTGACATCTTTAGTAAGCAGACAGATATATTATTTTGTTTATACTCATCTCAGGCATTCTATATTTCAGGGCAAGTACAGTAAATACAGCTCCTTCAGGATGTAAATATGCACTTCTAAAAGGACTGTATGAAAAGATAGTTCAAAAGAAGCAATATAACAATCTGGCAACACTGGCTTCAGAAATTCTTGCTAGGTCTTTTACCCATCCAGCAAACTTTCCTTCCTGGAAGGGATCCTGTTTCCCATCAGCCTACACAATGTCATGCTTCTGCTATAGCTGCATGGTATTGCCCCATCTGCCTTCAGACATCTGCCAGCGACTCAGGCCACAGGCTGATCTCGGCACTGATGCTTAAATCCAGCCAAGTGGTACCTAAGAACAGACCCAGACCCAGCTCACAGACCCCGAGCTGATTTGGCTGTACAAACAGAATAAAGAGAACAAGTAGGAAACTCAAATGCTAGGAAGGATACGGCAGTGCCAACAAACTGCTGGAGAAGTTTGGCTTAGGAATAACTTTAAATTTAAAGTCCTTTAGCCTAGGATAGATCAAAAAAAGACAGAGGAAGGAAAAATGGAACAGTCGTGAGAAGAGGCTCTAGAAAAAGTGAACTTTACATACACCCCAGCAACCAGAACTGACCACAAAACAAGAGCAAACTGGTTCAGGTAACCACAGGGGAACAAGCAGGTTAGACATTAAGTTCAGCAACAGGATGACAATTTTCTTGCTATAGTTCTGCCACTGCAGCTCTCTATTTATGGTCAGATAGTAAAAGCAACACGGTGCCCCAGGGCACTGTAACTCAGACACTGAGCATATATCCATGCCCAGGTTTCCACCCCAAGAGTGAAATAAGATCCTCATTCCTTTGTAATTGTCACCTGAAGGTTGGGCATAATTTACCAAGAAGCTGCCCAGTTGTTGGCATTTCTTAACATCTTACAGTTTATAAAAATATCAGGATTAAGATTTTCTTTCATCAATTATTTCCAGGCACAGGGAAGTGGAGCAAGGTGTTACTGCAGCGTAACACAATCAGTGCAGCAGCATGCTGTCAGCTTGCTTTGCCATCCTGTAATCTTTGGCAGCACTTCAGCACCTTTGCACCATTCTGACAGCAGAAAACAACCGTGAAACCGGTTTGATCAGTGCTCGGGGAGCCGGCGAGGTGTGGTGTTACCGGGGCTCGGCCGGTGCTGCCATGCTTTGCCCTGGCTTTCCCAGAGATGGTTTCAGTGGAGGGGCTTAAAACCTCTGAAAATCAGCCTGAAGGATTGCCTGGTGATGATTGTGGAGCTGGACCAGAGGACATCTTTGACAAGAGTGGTGTAATCTCTTGACTAACTTTAAACTTGCTCACAAATCTACATGACCTGACTTTCAGGGCTCCTAGTTAATCAAGCAAGGGTCAAACTTATTTTGGTGACCAACTCTGAGAGACAGGAATTTAGAGCTTAATCCTTCTAAGCCTTAGTTCCCCACCTCACATGTACACCCACCCTTCTTTTTTCCCCTCCCTTTCTTTTTATGTGACTGTGCACACCACAAATTTCCATTAGTTAACAGTTTGTAAAAAGTCATTGCCATCTTTGAAAAGAGCAATGCTCTCCTCACTCCCCAAAGTACCTGACAGTTCTGTTCTTGTGACTCAAACATACTTGTAACTGAAGTTTGGTAATATTCATTATTAAGTCCACAATGTGGCCTGTCTTTAGGAGGAAAGCCATCTAACCAGCTGACAGAAGCAATGTATTTTGGTTGGACTCTAGGCAGATGCAGACAGCTACTTAAGGATCTATTTTTACTATCTTTTTTTTTTTCATTTTTACTTTATTTTATGAATTGCAGGGCACACAGCCCCCAAACTGCTCTGTCATCTAAAGCTCAACACCACAAGTTTTTAAAAATGGAATGTTTTCTTCCCCACAGAAATTTCAGAAAGTAGGAGACAAGCTACAAATAAAACAAAATATTTTTGAGGGAGGGATATCAACACCTGTTAAAATATAGTTCCTTCATGAAAAATCATCTTTATCTGAGTGAAGAATACTGATAGTGGAAATTTTCCAGCCACCTATAAACTACGTTTTTCTAAAAATCCTCTTCCTCTCTCCCAATTCATCGATGTACACCGAGCCAGCATTCCCCAGGAAGACAAGGCATTTAACACATTAAAGTTGTGGATGAGAGGAACGTGGTCAGTCTCAGTTTCTCTCTGCTTTTGTTGCATGTTAAGATGGACATTCCCCCATTAGTTTCTCCCATTTTCCTTCTAGAAATTAATCACAATCTGCAGAGCAAGAGGATTCTAAACTACGTATTGTATCCTCTTCTGATTGATCATATGCAATAAAAGTAACCTGCTAATTACAGACACACAGGACTGATATTTTACCGCAAGTTTTTTTATAAATATATGATGGTAACAGCCCTGCTCACATTGAAACCAGCAGGATCCAAGCCTGCCTGGGGAAGGACTGCTGTTGAATCAGAGTTCAAGGTCCAGTTACACCAAAGTGCTTCCACAAGCTATTGCACAGACAACAGAGCTGCATCATGACATAGTATCTCAAATGTGGTACTTTCCAGTGGCCATACCTCTTCTTCCATCAGCTGCCACCCTCTTGTGAGAAAGACCTTGTAGTATCTACTGGAGGTGATATCGCTGAGGCGTCTGTGCTCCCTGAACACTCTTCAGCTCCCAGCAAAGTCCAGAAAAGGCATTAAAACAGCTTTCAGTACAAGACTTGCCTTCCTCACCCTTATACTGGCTCTTTCACTGGTCCTCAGGAATCAAGGGGGATTTTAGTGGGACTTAGGACAGACGGATGAAGTAACTACGTTACTTTTCAAAGGTGCATTGTGCTTGTGCATGTTCAAAAGAAACAGAAAGCACATTCGAAGGGAGGCGAGCACCAAGAGCAGCCTGCAAAGGATGTACAGCTCCTGTTCTCATGCCACATCTCTCCCCTCTGCTCAGTAGCCTTTCTAAATGTGGGTTTTTTTCTCCAGAGCAGCTGGGCTAATGGGCTTGGTCAAGACACAACATCCACGCTCCTATTCCCAGTTTTGGGCTAAATCAAGGCACTCTTTACCAAATACTGTAGACCTGTTAAGAGTCTTACAGCAAGGTTTATAATTCAATGGAAAAGACCCAGGACAGACAGATCCATGTCAAATTTCCTCCATTTATTAGTGGAGGGAAGAACAACAGACATTCAAAAATCATTTTCCTAGAATGCCAGGTATGGGACAGCCTGCATATTGGCTGATGAACTGTCTGAACCACATGGGACTGACACTAAGCCAGTAATCAGCAATGCTGCTGCAGTTGGTCAGATTATAAAATCATGGTGCCTTACGCAGCTTCCGCTGCCTGCCTACCCTCAAGCGGTACCTCCCCTAACCCAGCAACCTCATAATGACTTGGAGTTAAAAGGCAAAACAAAATGTTATTCTGAGAAGTGTCTAAGATGCTCAGGTCATTTTGTCAAAACCGCCTGCATCCAGTTTGGACGTACTGGTCTCAACCTCATTTAGCAACAGTCAAAACAGTACGTTTAGCTACCACCTCAAAACACAGCTATAGCTGGTATATGCTCACAAGCCCTGCAACCACCCCTCCAGGTACAACCTATGATGGGAAGCAGCCTGTTGGTTAACTCCAACTGTACAGAACCAGGAAAAATATTGAATGCTTACAGATTTTATTGCGGTTTTAGATTTGCAGTAAGTGCTCTTTGATCTCAGACATCCTTTCCATCATTTAACTTTTTTTTTTTTACAGACACAGCCCCATGATTTAACATTTCCTTTACAGGCATGGCATACAGCAGGACTGCATCGTGCAGGTAGGCCAAGTAAGAACACACCTTAACCAACAAATCTAAACCAAAGTGCAATGAAAATGTAGCAGTCTTGAGATGCTGCTTGGTATTTGCCAAATCATTTTCAGTTAAAAGTACATTTCATTTTCAGTAAATACTGAAATACTGTCCCAAACGCAGCTGTGATTCCAGACCGTAATAATTAATTGACAATCCATATCTAAAACTAGCTAGTATCATTCTTCAAGTCAGAAGGAAAAAAACGTGCCTAGAAATGTCCTATGTTACTCTTAGATGGAGTTTGGGATTCCTTAGTCCCTGGTGACTGAAAACCACACACAGAGGCCTCAGATGCACTTGGGTTGGTTACAAACTTATTCAGATATGCAAACCTGGGGAAATGACAAACTGGGAAAAGGAGGAGGCTTAATTAGGATATTATGTTATGCAAGTGCTGTAAACAGGGAGCACAATGTCAGATCTCTTCCTCTGAAGGAAGGGAGCTGTGAAAGGGCTGTCCCTTCAAGTCTTTTCTAGCCCTCTTCCAAAAAATCTAAATAGCTAGTAGATTCCCCAGGGGAGCCGAGGGTGACCAGGAACACATGCTCATGGCCTTTGAGCACACAGCTGTTCTCAGTGCATCCTCCAAGCAGATGTCCTGAAAAACAGACACGATGCCCCTCCTCCGGCATGCAATTAGTAACTCCAACATTTAATCCAATCGATCCCCTCACAGCTCACTGGTGGGCTGTGAGAACTTTAATGCATTTATTTGTTTATTTGTTGATTTTCTCCTATTGACCAACAAATGCGTAATCAAAAAGTTGTTAGACTTACTGCATTGTTGCTGACCTTAAACTGCTGGACAACAAAGACAAGTTTACCATTTAGCAGATCTGTTTAACTTCAAGCATAACTGACTGACATCTAAAGAGCTACAGATTAAAAAAAAGGTTGCAAGGGTGAGGGGGAAGTGAAGAAACACATACAAGCCATTTTTCTTCCCATCTGTCACAGAACAGAAAGACCTACTGATCAGTACTAGTATTATGTGAAGCAAATTTGTCACCACATAGCAAACACTTATGTACAGAATTTAACCACAGACGTGTCCCTGGAAAGCCACTGGGCTGTCTGTAATTGAGGAAGTAAACGTGTACTGCTTGAATATCCGTTGGCTGATGATCAGTTAAAGATCTTGTGGTGATGGAAAATTAAGTGCTCTGTGGCAGCTGGAAACGGCCACCATTATTATACCTGTTATTTACTTCTGAAAGTAAACCGCTTGGAGGTAATACAAGAAAGGACTGCTTTTTATGCAAAAAGATTGCCAGCCGCAGGCTCCTCTTTGCTGTACAGAAAAATCATTTCTTCCAGAATATCAAACCAAATCTATCAAGTGACAGAAAAATCCTTGTGAAAAGCATTTCTTTGAGTGACGGTGGGTAGAAACCTAAATCAGCACACAAACATCTGCAAACAAGACATCAGTGACAGCTAAAGACAAGAAGAAACAGTTTCATTCATCCTCTCCTCTTTCCTCTCCTTTTGCAGAGGAAAACTCATTTTCAAAAATAAATATTTTACTGAAAAGCTGTAAAATTTATTAAAACTTTTTTTTCTGGCAATGTTGTGACCTAAGCCAGAGCTTAACCAGTATCTTGGAATTGGGCAGCTTCCAGTTAGACAAGAGAGCATTTTACCATTTTTTAAAAATGGAAGAGGGTATTTTTCTCTCTTTCAAAACTGTGGGACTTTTCAGGAAAACAAAAAGTCAATTCCCCATTTTTTTTCCAAAATGCTGAAAAAGTTAGAACTTTCCAATGAGGGAAAAGTAACAATAACAAGAACAAACTTCTCCTCCCACCACCACTGCTCAGAGAAAACATCCAGTTTTAATGCCCAGAATTAGAGACAATATCTATCAAATTCCAGCCCCTGAGTGTCCAGGAGTAACTGCTGCCTCCAGAGCTTTCCCAAGGAAGAGACACATCCTTCACAGGCATAGCGTTTTCCTTCTACTACTCCAGTGTCTAGGGAATGCAGGTGGCTGGGGAGGCCACCTCGTTACAGTGGGCATTAGCTAACGCTGACAAGCAGGGATGGCTTGAGCCCTACACAAACAGGTGAGTCACGGAAAAGCCCAGGAGGGCCGGTGCAGACTCCTTTCCTGCTCTGCTCTGGAAATCAGCAGCCTGGCAGGTATGCACAGCTCACCCAACACTCTTCATAAACCCAATCCTACCACCAACTACCTTTGGAAAAGCCCAGGAGGGCCGGTGCAGACTCCTTTCCTGCTCTGCTCTGGAAATCAGCAGCCTGGCAGGTATGCACAGCTCACCCAACACTCTTCATAAACCCAATCCTACCACCAACTACCTTTCTAACCACAAACCCTCACCATGGTGGCAATTAATAAAATGCAGTGTCTGCACATATCTAAACAGCCTGATATGTGGAGGAGGACAGTTGTCTACATTCTCTCTGATCTTTTGCTTTTACCTGTATTTTCTGATTTGTGTCACTTTCTGTGCATTTCAGGAAGGACAGAAAGTTACTTTTCTGATTTGCACTGTCCTGTTGAAGTACTGAATGTGCAGTCACATAATGTCATGAGTGGGAATGATTTAGGTCAGAGTTTATTATATTCCTAAACAATCTAGGAATTAATTAAGATTACCGCTTAATCTACAGTAAATAGAGCAAAGTCCTCCTCCTGCAGAGTTAGGAAGCACCACGCAAAGGGAAGAGAGGCACATGCTATCAGCATGGTCTTGGGGCCAAGTACAGCGCCAGCAAGAAGTCCGTCAAAAGATCATTTACTTGTGTATAATTTACCTAGTTAGACTCAATGACCTGTGCTTGGGCTGTCTATTGCTGCAATAGAGAATTATAGATCTTTCTAATGTAACATGACAGAAGATACCATACATGTGTTTCGAAGATGACATAACCAATGACTTTCGGTACTACATAAGAAGTAGACCTTCAATGAACGCAGCTTCCATAATTCGTGCACTTCCAAGATGCACACAGCAGATTCCTACAGAGCTCAGATGCAGACTGCTGTGAGATGGTCCTGAATACAGACACCCTAATTAGAGATATTCCAACAACTGGATCAGATATCCATTTAGAATCAAAGTTTTGCTCTGTGTCGATAAATGGCATTTTTAAGCTACTTGTTATTCTGGATGCAGATGCCATTTGTCTCTGCGTCACAGTGTTAGGCACACAGTAATTCTTGCTGAGTGTTCTGACTTGGTCTATGCTACTAAAGTGTGCAACGTAATGAAGTTACTAAAACAAATTGTGAAGAGTGTGGTTGCAGTATTAGTCACAATAGCAGTTTTCAATATTCGCTAACAGCACAATACCTGATCTGCACTCTAGCACGAAGCGCAACATTTCCTGTCTATAAAGCCTCACACACTTTCTCCAAGAGCTAGTAAGAAATATAAATCATCCTTTAAACAGCTAACAGTAGGGACAGAGTCCACACAGTTTTGCAAACACTGTGGTTTTGGGAAGCACATATATCCTCAAGAACAAGCATTCTACCAAGTGTTTATTACACACTTGAATATTAACCATAACAAACTAGAACCATTTACATACTGTTAAAACCCAAATATGCACTAAGGAAATAATCACCGCTTGCAACACTATCCCATTTCTGTATCCCATAGTATGAGAGACAAGTGCTGTGCATTACAGTCCTTTCTTACCTCAGCACAGGACTTTCTTCCCTTCCTAGGTAAAAAAGGCTAAGAGTAAAATTCTGATCAAGTCAAGCTGATTTGTACTCATTTTTGCTCCCCTAATGCATTCCT
>NW_010523974.1:53664-59499 GCF_000687285.1 Phaethon lepturus
TCCTGCTGACACTTTGCAAGAATACCACTGACAGATTGAACAGGCAAAAGAAAACTGTATTTAAACTGAAACTTACTGCTACCAGCAGATGATATGTACTTGACGTTTTCCTGGTGAAGGGTTGCATCTTTTGTCTTGTATCTGAGCTTAGCAGCAATGGCGACATTGACTGATCTGCTTTCCCACAGAGGTCCACAATTCATCTGCTTAATCCTACACAGCAACTTCAGGTGAGTTTCCAAGTAATACAGCAGAGATCCAGCCAGAGGATGTTTACAAAGTACTTCAAATCGCTGTAGAGGGAACACAATTTTGACAGAAGTGTCAGAGAAGGACAGTGTCCAGTTTTGCTGTCTGGTCATACCCAAACATAGGGATATTTCAGTCAGAAGGCCAAAAAAAGTACCGTAGAGATGAGGACAAGAAGATGGCCTTTTATTTTGTGTCAGAAAATAGAAGGCAAAAGTAATTCTCTTGTGCAACTCTGAATTGTTCCATAGTCTTCACTAATCACAATTCCACAACTCCACCTACAGTACAGCCAGATAACTTTTTGTCCTGAGAGAAATTTTGTCAGTAAAAAGCTGTCCTGTAGACTTTCTGCCTCTCCACTGCTCATGAAAGAAAGTCTGCCAGCCACTCATATATACAGATCAACCAATGAAGCTTGCTTTTAAACCCCATGACTCCGTTATCTGTTGGCATTCTTGTACCTTCATCAACAAATGTGAGCCAATGTCTTCAGCTCCTAGGAAAGTGAAATTGCTCACACTACCTTATTCCCTCTGGCAAGGCTGAAGTTTACTGCTGTTATCCTTGGGTAGGATACAGCAAAGGAAATTCACTCCAGAGCAGCAAATAATAAGAACAATGGTTGGGGGCTTCTCAGATTTAAAGACACTTCACTGGTTCACACAGGCAAAGTCTAAACACCCTGCAATTTTATTCAGTGGTTTATGCACTCTACACTTTCACCTATTCAGCAGTGTTAAGTCCTATGGAACATCCTGTCTTTTTCATAGTGACATTTCCTTCAGCATTTTTTCCTACCCTTTTGACAGTAGGAAATAAAACTACTTTCCAATTTTGAAATCAAGAACAAATGGATGACTTCCTCCCCATGATGGTTTCAGGAGGATTTTCACACAACACCACCTGTTAAGCTCTAGAAAAAATATATGGTTATGTTTTTTTCCCAGGTCTTTAACCCACATATACTTGTTTATCCCTCTATCAAAACATTACTGTTCTTTATATTATCGGAATACCTAAATCAAAGACCAAATGTCAATGTTTTTGGCCTGACATTCACACTGAAAGGATCATATTGAAACTGAAGAGCTTGCAGGATAGTTTAGGATGTAACAGATAACAGTGATTAAAAACAGAGGACAGAGGTAACTATATAGGATCACGTGTTACTAAGTAACCCTTATGCAATCAGCAATAGATCTTTTTTTTTTTCCTATGATGTGTCTCTGTATCAAGATTTATATGCAGTAATTCAAAGGGGCTGAACAAGTTGTGCGCTTAAGTAATCTCCGATTGAAAAAAAAAGAAAAAAAAAATCATTTGGTTTGGGAAAAGAAAGTCAATAAGAAATGAAAAAAAGGTAACCAAGCAAACAAAAATGTTGCAAGAGGAAAGCTAACCACTCTTCCAGAGAAGCAGGTCGTGCTGTTTGCACCAAGCCCGCGGCAGCACAGAGAACTGCATATTCCTCCCTGCAACCTGAGCCGGAGCCCAGCGAGGCAGACCCGAGCAGGAGTAGCTGCATCAGCTACTCTCTCCATCCGGACTCGAGGAGAAAGGCTTACTAAAACACTACAACAAGATCCCTGGGAACGTAGAGCCATGGCCCACACTTCGGTAAAGAATAACAATTCCCGCAGCAACAGGCAGCTGCTCAAGCTTCAGGCCATGCAAACTGGGGAAGCACCGAGGGGCACTTGCCCCAGCCCCCCGTAGAGATCCACGTAACTGGCGGTCACTTAAACGCGTTCTCTTAAGGTAACTGGAACCACCAATAGTAAGGGCTCTCTGGATGAAAAGGTTATTTACTGCAATTTTAAACTCTATTTTAACTCTGGGCATTGAACCTCCACTAGAAAAGTTTCAAAAAGCATATGGAAACTCTCCACTGCAGAAGTGGCTTCATTGAGAAAATCCTTTTCCAAATCAATGCAATTTAATGGGAAAAATCCATTCCAGAATGAAATTGTTCTTCACTGTATAGATCTATAGCAAATCTACAGATTTCTATAGATCTTTGAAGCCATACTTGAGGTGATCTTGTAATCACATAAAACACACCACTAGCAGACCAGAAAACCAGTTGGTAGGCAGTGCCCCATTAAAACAGTATTTTCAGGTTTGTAAGCTTGTGGGTAGGCTGCATAAATCACTAAGGTGAATGCACTGCATAAAAACAAGTAATTATTACATGAGGGTGTAGCTGTCACAGTATAAAAGATGATTGAGTAAGCAGATTAAACAGCAAGGAGCAAGAAGCTAACAACAGTGCTAAGGAGATTACAGAAACAACAACTGATATTCTACTGAAAGAGGTGAGTGATCAAAGACAAAAAAATTAAGTAAAAAAAAATGTTGCTTGCTTTGTCCACTTCTTGGGCCAATGTGGTCTTAGCAACTGATGGTGGTGTTACCACCACCACAGAAGGTGGTATTAACAACTAGCTGATGTTAACAACTCCCTGTTGCCACAGAATTAAGACTTCAATGATATTGTTGATCTCTTCTGCTCTCTCCTGTGACATGATGCATGTTTTGGTCTTTCTAGTAAGCTCGTTAAAAGATGCTAGGAGAGTTTTGTGATTTTATAGATGAGGAGTATCTTCTCTAGAATACCTTGTTCCACATACCAGTCTTGACTAACAACTCCTATATGATTATTTGCTTTATGCATTTGCACTTTGGGGCTAGAGATGGAAAAAAGAAAGGGGATGGAGAAGGGAAAAGAAGAAATTCTAAGTTCCTAAATCTTATGACAACTATTTTATATATGGAAACCTGTGAGATAATGAATCAATGTGTACTGGTATGTATTTTTGAAGAGCGTGTGGACTTACTGCAAGACTGGAAGAAAGCAAATAGCACTGGAACCCACAAGAAAAAAAGGAGGATCCCAGCAACAGGACGGATGCTAACTGTACTTATGAACTAATGTACTTATATACTAATGAAGTAGTACTAAAGTATATAAACTACACCAGTGACTACACAGAACTAAGTGAAGCCATCAGCTATACTGCCTGGATACACCACCCCAGACAAACATCACAGGTGTGGGATCCCCCCCTTTTTTTTTTTAAACAAACATGGATTGCAAAATTTGGCGATGAAGAGAATGCAAATGAGATGAAATCTGGCTGAGTGTTACAGAATTGTTTCCTAACGTGTCATCTTGCAAAAACTTAATCTGAAAAAAATAATTTAAAAGCACCAGTGTGCACCACTTTTGAATGAAATGGAAGAGAAGAAAAGTAAAGAAAGACTCATCGTTTCCAGCACTTGGCAGAATCTCCAGAGCCCTGGGTTCTCCTGCAGCTTTGTTGTGAGGCTGAAGTCAAACACCTTCTACATTAGTTCCTGCTCTACCTTTGAATATGGGACCCTTTCCTTACATTTGGTCAACAAGCTGTGATTTGGATGCATTACTGTAGTATGAAATAATTAATGATATTACTTACACCAAAGGTATTACAATAGTACGTGGGTGTTTAAAATGAAGTATGGTATGTGACCGCATATCAGGAGGAAGTCTTGCAATGACCTGCACTCCACACCATGGGCTGAAACACGAGTAAGCTTGGGACCTCAGCACCCAGAAGAGGACAACAAAGGGCGTTAACCACAGAACAAGTCTTTTTTGTAGAGTATATGCAGCATATGGAGTAGATAGTGCTTACTACGTTCAAGCGGTTTTTAGTCTTTACAAGTTACTGAAAAGATCAACGCTGTTCACATGTTTCTCTGTTAATTCAGAATTACGTGCTAAATACTCATACAATCAATGATCCATTTCTCACTGATGATGCTGATTTGACATTACAGAATTTATAGCATTTATTGCACGCTCCTGCAATCAAAGGGACAGATTGCATTTTATGATACAGACATAGGCCCTGCTTGGATGCCATAATTGCCTCAAGAAAGGTTTTAAGCTGGATGTTACATAAAAAAAGATGTGGTGTTGTGGGAATATTTTTAGCATTTGCCTTCCTATTGCATACTTCTACCAGGAAGCACCTTCTTTGGATTGCCACAGAGCGAGTCAAAATGCTGTGATTGCAGTCATAGGGAATTCATTTAAAGCTGCAGATGGACTGTTGGAGAAGCTCAAAGTGCAGTCTTGAGGCAAACCATACTATGGCAGGTGTTGTGTCTGAGAGGTTAAGAAAGGAGCAGGCTATGTGCTAAAGAAGCAGCAATGCTGTGGAGCTCCAAGTGACCTCAAAGACAGCATCGTCCCATGGTACAGAGATTAATCTTGGCAGTGCACACTGCGGGGTGAGTGAAATACACACCTCAGGCTTCAAAGGTACTCGAGGCAGCATGAGGCAGTGCCTGAAGTGCCATCCCAGGATATACAAGACTGGGGCTGAAAACACAGTCTGCTTCTGACTAGTTAAAGTATTTCTTAGATTTGTATCAACTGTGGCAAATCATACTGCAAAACACCCAAGCCCAGTTGGAAAGCGCCAAGACATTGTGCTTCAGCATTTCAGAAGAAATAACGCATCTGTGTTCAGCTAAGACTGTCCTCTTGCTTTTAAAGGTTTGAAAGATCCTCAAAGCCAAGTAGAGCTCAGTCAGCTTTCCGAAAATGCTAGAGACAAAAGAAAACCCCTTACCAACCAGCTCTAACACTGGTATCTTCTAGAAATTACTTTGTAGGAAACACCCTGAACTGAAATCAGCTCCTTGTAAAACAATAGAGCTGACTGCAAAAAGCCTTTGGCAGCAACCACTGAAAGCTGAAGAGCTCAGTACCACTTCAGCGGTACTTGCCTGGGTTTGCTCTTAAGTGCTTTCCCTTCTGTCATTTCTTAAAACTAACAAACAAGCCCACTTCCCTCCCACTTCCTAACAGAAAATACCGATTTCATAGCACAAGCAACATGCTCCAAGATCTGGCACAGGCACAAAGCAATCCACATCAAAGGCAGGTCTCACCACAAGTGGATAAGAAGTCACAGGACCACCATGTTAACACTATGTTAACTAAACCAAAAAACTTACACAGAAGCATTAATTCTCAAACTCCTCCCCACCCCAAATTTCCCAGCTTGTTGTCACAAAGACTCACGTCCTTTTAGCAACCACTGGCAGGAGCACTGGGGGGCCACTGTAATTTCAGTATTTTTTACTGAGGGAGAAAGTATTTGAGCATCATGTTCTGAGATGTGTGCGCTGCAATAACCTATGAGCTCAGAGGCAGAAGAAACATGTCGGGGGGGATAGAGCTCCCTGATAAAATCCTCCTGGCTCCTCAGAGCAATAGTCTTCCCGCAGTGCATCCCTTCAGAAAAGCCTGGAAAAGGAACACAGTATTTTTGCATCTACTGGAAAGCAGCAGTCAAACTGGGTCTTACCAAGGATGACAGATGCAAGTCTGAGTCAGATATTAGGCAAAACCTTCTTCCATGCTAGCACATCCCACTGAAATTGGGAAGACATTGCTCCAAGCACTATTCTCAAATAAAAGAACCCCAGAATCACAGGACTGGGGGAAAAAATAGCAAACCACAGAAACACATACTCCACCTCAGCTGCTTTTGAACAATCTGGTCCAAAAGGGCTGAAACATTCTCC
>NW_010523974.1:59832-99552 GCF_000687285.1 Phaethon lepturus
TTTGATAACACAAGGATGTTTTCATTATTGCTGAGCAGCGCTTACACAGAGGCAAGGCCTTTTCTGCTCCTCACCCCCCCCCACCAGCGAGCAGGCTGGGGGGCCACAAAAAGTTGGGAGGAGACACAGCCGAGACAGCTGACCCCAACAGACCAAAGGGATATTCCATACCATATGATGTCATGCTTAGCACATAAACTAGGGGGAAAGTTGGCCAGGGGCCCGCTGCTCAGGGACTGTCTGGGCATCAGTCGGTGGTGAGCAATTGGGTTTTTTTATATTTGCATCACTTGTCTTTCTTGGGTTTTATTTCTCTCTCTTTTTGTTATTCTCCTTTTCATTAGTATTTATTATTATTACTATTATCTCAGTTATTAAACTGTTCTTATCTCAACCCATGAGTTTTCTCACTTTTACCCTTCCAATTCTCTTCCCCCTCCCCATCCTGCCGGGGGGAAGTGAGCGAGCGGCTGTGTAGTGTTCAGCTGTCAGCTGGGGTTAAACCACAACAGTTACCTGAGGATGACCTGTCTGAAATGACTGTTGACAGCAATCTGGACAGCTGAGCCCAGCTTCTGGCTGCATGTGGTTAGGAAGCATTCCAAGGTGCTTGAAACGCCACAACAAGCTCAAAGGTGGCTGGCCCATGAACCAAGGCAGTGGCAAGATTCACCAGAGCAACAGCTACTGCAGCACTGTAACAGACAGGAGTCCTTCCTTGGGAAGGCAGACCGAGACCACGCTGTCACCAAGCGGCAGTACACCCGAACCTGACACACTACACTTTCCCCTTATTCCTCTTCTCCATCTTCTTTGCTTGTCACCAGATCTTAATTAAATAACCCTAATTAATCAGAGCATTTTGGTTTAATTGTTTCAATGGCATCCTGAGTTTGGACTCAATATATATTGCAACTCAGGGCAGGTCAAATTTTACAGCTTGTCATGTATTGTTTATCACACTTTAGTTGGAAAGAGGAAAAAATGGGTATATGGGTTGCAGTATAACACTAACTGAGAGATGAGGCAAGTACCACTAGCAGCAAAATGAAAGATTGCCTCAGTGTTAGTCTTATTTATCTCTCTCCATCTAAGCCAGTTGCATAGTGTGTAATACAGGCAAGGTAGAAATTGTCTTCCTGGACAGAAAAGTCTAGCAGGTGACAGGAGAATGAAGGGTTACTAGGGTTTGTTTGTTTTCCAAATATTTCTCTTTGTTCTCCAGTGAGAACTGAATGAGCACATGCAGCCTTGTGAAGCAATGGATGTGCTTCCCTGCTCAGCTCGCCATTAAACACAACATGCATTCACATTTTATGCAAGATGATGGGTGGTTCAATTTGCTTTGAAACTGAACGCAACAAGAACAGCCGCAGAAGTTCCAAATCCTCCAGCAAGCTAGGTAAACACCTTCAGATACCAGCAAAAGATCCAGCAGAAGCAGTAGATGTCGCTTGGTGCTCTCCATGTTGCTCAGGGTACTAGCAGTGTCCTGCAGAAAAGGGCGACTAGTGGCTGCTCCAAACATCTACTGGCATTTTTTTCTGCCCAAATAATTTTCTTTGACCTTCAAACTTTTACACAACCAAGACCTCACAAGTAGTCCAATACCACTGGTGACAAAGGTCATGAAACTACCCAGGCAGAATAGGCTGCTTGTCTGTTTACAGCCAGCATGAATTTGTTTTCTGTTCTGCATTCTGTTTACTTGGTAATTTTTTTCCTCATTCTGTAATTTTTTTCTTTTTAACAAACTTCCAGCACTGCATATCCTCCATTGGACATCAGGAACAAATCCAGCATGGTTTACTGGTACAGTGACCGAGTCTCATTTTATTTTGTTCACATGAAATATCCCACATGCTCTGAAACAGAAGATGTAACCCAAACAATCTATGTCTGAGCTTGCCCTGAATAGGCAGCTGACAAAACACAGTCGTCCACCCTAGATACGGCCTGAAATCTTCTAAGAAAAGTTTGCAACACAAACAGTAGGTCCCCTCCAAATCATCTGGGGCTGGGACACAGGTCTCGAGGTAACTCAGCAGTGTATCAATAGCCATCTCAGTGTGTTGCTACATAAGATCTAGTAGTGTTGTTACTCAAAGGTAACTAGGTGATTACAATTCAAACCACAAGCTCAGAAAAGATGTAGAATTTTACGTGATGCATATTGTCTTGAAATCATTCACCATTAGAATCATTGCAAGATGAGCTGCAAGTTCAGGTCCTCTAATCCACCCCCTACCCAAGCCAGAATCAACTATGCCCTACACTGGCATATACTTCTGCTGCCATTCTAACCCAAGAAAAATCCCTGTTCTTTCAATATATTTACTGCAGAGTCCTCTCTGGGACTTAAAATCTGGGAAACATCCTAGCTTAAAACACAGGAGAAGCCTCATCAAACACAATGGAAATTCAAGTAAAGTGGCAATGCTTAAGTGCTCACCATGACAAGTCTGTTTAAGTGATTTTTCAGGACTTCCCACAGGCTCAAGTACCTTTTGAGTATTATATTTGCTGTAGCTGAACCAAAAAGCATCAAACTGATCCCTTCTGCAAGTCCATTGCAGTGACTGCAGTGTAAATGCCATAAATGTGCATTAGAGCATGATACACACCCATAAATCATACACTGATTAATAGGTAGACGAAGTCATTTACTCACCTCATTCCAAACCCTTACTAAACATGACCCAGGGGTTATAACTTAGCCACAGGAAGTACTGATTGCCTGAATTTGAATATCACTACCTTTTTTCTCGCTGTATTTCCCTGAACTGCAATATACACCTACATATTTTTAGTCAAGCAAATGTTTTTTTTTCAAGGTCAGTAGCTTCAGCTGGCACAAAAATGAATTTGACAATTCTTTATCTGAACCATCCTGAAAAGCCACATGTGCTATTGAAATTACCTCAGTCACAGTCTCTAAATTTCTGAACCTACTTTTAGGCACCAAAACGCAAGTGCCTTCATCAGTAATAAGCAACTTCAACAAGAAAGCCTTAATTAAAATCTAAATCCAGTTTAAAGCAATGTCTCTTTTTGTGATCTTGCACTACAATGATCTCAAAAGCCTTCTAAAATTTAGCTCCAGTGGTATAGTTCAACAGATTTCTAAAGAAACACGTACAATTACTTTGAAAATTAAAGACCATGCCAGTACTTATCAGGCAGCATAATTCTTTCGTCTTTTAAATCCATGCACCTAAGGGCATCCATAGAATTGAATCACAAAAGCATCAGACATCTTATCTCACAAAAAGCCATATCTTGAAATTCTTATATGCAGCCTGGTCTTTAATTGGGACAAAACTGACCCAGTCAAGGCTTAAGCTGAAGCACAGGTAAAAAGAAAAGATTTTAGAATATTATAGGCATTCTGCATCGTTCCAATAACAATGTGTAAGCAGAAGGTCTGCTGTATTTTAAAGGCTGATTGTTACCGCTGAGCTCTGTATTAATTTATAATGGCACCTCATCAATATCAATGGCATTAACTCTAGTGTGAAAGGAAAAAAGAGCCCCTACAATATAGAGTCTTTAATTTAGAGATGGACCCCAAATGAGATCAGAGCTCCTCAGAATATCGAAATAAGAGCTGAAGTCCAAGGCTTATCCTTTCTGTTAAGCACAGGTGAACAGATGAGGTCCAAGGCACAACACATGCAGGACTGCAACAGACATCTTAGCAAACCAATGTATTTACTACTCCACCATCAAAAGCACGGTATCTTAAAAAAAATGAAAATCATTGCTGGCTCTCTTGTTCAGCTAAATTACTCCGAACTGACATTGACAAATCAAATCTTCATGGCTATCTATACTACATATGGAATTTCTTTTTTTCAACAAAAATTTAACCACCTAAACAAGTTACAGCACTGTGATAACACTTAAAAGCAATCCAAGTGGTCTTTAAACTTTCCTCATCTAAATATTACACGTCAGATATTGCTCACTTTGAACATTAGCTTTTTTCTCTTTTATTAGTCCCTAGATCCAAAGTCTAAAGTTGCTAAGAAAGATTTACTCCGGTTTTTTACTTCCAGTTTGAATGGTCAATAGTCAAAGTCTCTGTTCATAAACTGTCACATCTGCTTCTCTTGCCCACATTTTACCCTGGCAGTAAGGGATGTTAAGTACAGCAAAATGTTCAGGTAAATGTGTAGGCAGAACAACAGAGCCAAACTATGAAAACTGCTGAACAAATTAATCAGAAGCTTCAGTTCTTGGATCACGTTTCAGGATTAGATTTGAAAGTCTGAAGCTCTGCATGAACAAATTACAACAAAATTGTGTTGAGTTTCAAAATGTCATCAGACATGCAACTTTGGTAGGCAGTTCTCATTTTCATCAGGAGTTAAATACCATTAAATCTTCAAGCTTGATCTAGGCTCATTTGTATCCATTGTATCTGCCCACTTCATGTTTAAGCAGCCTCTATCATGTCATTAGAGGACGAAAAGACCTGATAATTTAACCTGTCCACAGACTTTCATCAGAGCCTTGCTGTCACAGCCATGCAGCCAGGCAGAATGTGTGCTGGATGGTCTCCAGAGTTAACACGCAGTATATGGCATTCAGTGCTTTCAAGACAGGAATGGCTTTACTTTGTTGGAGATTACACTGAGACAGCTTCACTAATTTTTCATCTATGATTCTTATCAGGTAGAATAGAAATGATCAAGGCCAAATTTTTTTTTTGTGTCAGACCTTAGAAGAACTAGTATTTTGGGAACAAATTCTGATCCCAAATAGACCAATGTAAATCCACAGTATTACATAGTTTCCAGTCAAAATCAGTAGAATTATCCATCAGATGTTATGCTCAGAGTCAGCAAGTCAAGATGCAAATCAGATGCTTTTAGTTTCTGCAAAGTGACTGGTGCCAGTTCATACGTGTGTGTATTTAACACCTACAGTTATCTTAAAAGTCTGTTTCATCTGGTTTTAAAACCATAAACACTTACTGGGACACATGACTCGAGCTCTGTATGAAGAGAGGAGAATGCAAGATTGTCAATGGTATCATGGAAGCATCAAATTCAGTCAGATTCTTCCATTTCATGCAGCAGCCATACCAGCCAACAAAATAAGTTTGCAGCTGCTTTCGGGCACCACAGAGCAACTGCTAATATTCAAATGTGCAGTCTCGTTAATTGTTCTAAACAGTTTAACTACACATCCACCCCTTTTTATACAAATACTTTTACACAGTAAGAGTGACTTATAATATCCTGGCAACAAACTTTACTACTGTCAGGGCAATTATTTAGGCTGAAGGGTTAGAGTTTGTTTCATGTTTATCACTGAACCGCCTATTGCATTTGAGTAGATTTCACAAGACCAATAAAAAAGGCTTCTTATACGTTACCTAGAAGAGATTAAACTCCAGCTTTGTGTGGTAATGACCTTTAGCTCTACTCTTCACAGCTCAGACTGGTTGCACAACCTCAGCAAGAATCACTTTTAATCAGCATTCAGGGATACCCTGTACATTCACTGGCAGAGATCTAAAATATGCCTGTGAATCCTGCTGTCAGTAATGGAGCTGGAACAAAGCTGGCAGAAACACTCCTTCTGATTTCTTCTGCTCCCTTTTTGTGCATATTCTTGATCATTCAAGTGTCAAGTGAATTGCACAAAGGGCAAATGATTACACTGCTTGTATGATATTTGAAAGAAGTGTTAATGTGAATAGTGATACTTTAGATAAGCACAGAAAATTAATCTAAACAGAGAAGGCAAACTATTGAGCTTCCTATCACCTATAAAAAGTAGGAACAGAAAATTTGGATTATCAAGTGCTTAAAAACCACATTCATGCAGAGACTTCTGTCAAAAATTAATACTTTTGAATAAATACTTTTAGCCAAAACCTGCTCAGAGATTTAAAAAATTCTAGCTTGATACAATTTATAGGGCTCCTGCTAGTCTACAGAGACTTCTTCATGTCGTTTGTCATCTGTTTTCTTCATAATTTAGTCTTGAGAAGAAAAATTACCAACATTTTCATTAACTGAAACCATTTTTTTCCAATCTGATGGAAAAAAGCATTTGCTAATTCCGAGTAGGTCTGCCTTGAGCTCCTCTTTTTCAGAACTGGGACATAGGTGATGTTTCCACAGCTGATCTAGTCCCTTTTATGTCATTGGTCATATGCTTTGGTCACCGAGACCACAAACTACGGCATCACTCATTCAGAAACAACAAAGAACATAGATAATGTCCACAGACAAGCCTGCACTGCAGACTGTAAGCCCATGTGTCTTCTAGGGCTTGTGAACATGTTTTTTCACACCTGTTTTCAAAACAAGCTGAAAAAAACAATACCCACCTTTAGCAATTCAGCCAGACTTTTGATCACGAACCCAGCCTACCCTACTCAGAGATGACACACTCACTGCTCAGAGTTGCTTAGGACTCCCAGAATGGTTTTTGATGGTGAACTAATCGATAGTGTTCATTCATCAGGAAGCAATTATATAGGCGAAAGGTGACAAAACACTAGAACTTGGATTAAATTGCTGTTCAAAAGGGGTAAAAAGCCATGTACTTTATGTACCACGGAGAAAGGGTGGAGAAGGAAAAGCAGTTACAGCTTTATACATACAGTTAGCTCGGGTAATCCGCTTTGTTCCGTCCCCAAGTGACTCTGCTACACTTCCCCCACACATCTGTATAAGATGCATCTGGGAGCCAAAACCACAGACGGTGTCAGTCACTCTTAGCTCTTTTGAAGCGCTGTGGCAATATCCACTGACACTGAACGGGGACCTGCCCCACTACTAATTATTAGTTCTACTACACACCTCATAACAGCATTAAATTGACTGCTTTGTTTCCTACATGCAAGATGCACTACAGACTGGAGCCAAGAGACTTGCACACCGGTGTCATCTCTTTACACCAAGTTTGGAACTGTCCCACTCATTTTCTTTCATCCTCCCCAAACTGACATTTTCTAAAAACTTAGAGGACATTGCAATCAGAAGGTCTAGGATGATAATTAGTGTTGGCACAGATGCTTCCACTTTTATTCATGTCCACTTATACAGGGAGGTTCCCCCACCACAATCAAGAGTGCTTAAGATCATAAGTGAAAAGTATTAATATTGGTTTACTCTTCAAATAGTATACAGGAGTCAAATTCCAGCACCAGTCAAACCAGGCCTGGATCAACAAAAGCTTCATGATCTTGATCAGCCCTGACAGTATTAAGCGGGTGCTGAAAAGACTTTGGTATTTAGCCTTATTATCATGAGGAGCAAATTTCTTCCAAAGATCACATCCACAGCCTTTGGAAGTGAAGCCAAGAAGCTCCACCTGCCAGCCCAGCCTGCGTTCCTCCCCTCACCGCTGCATGTTCTCAATCAGCACGAAGCACAGCAGCTCTGTTACTCCCCTTCCATAGGTGGAGGAAGACAAAATAAAAACCAATCACTTAAATCAACACAAGAAATCTCTGACAAAGCAGGTTTAGCCTGCTTGCCAGTCCATCAAGCACAATTCCCTCTGCACACCTTCAAAAGAGAAGGTGCATCATGGTAAGATAACCAGCCTCCATACACTCCAACTGCACTGACAGCCCCTACCACAAAGACACGTGCTACTTCACGGACCACTTGAGTTGCAAAGGAAAACCATGTCTCAGCGGTCGGATGTGATTAAGGAGAGGCCCCTACACAAAGTAGTAGGGGGAAAAATACCAGAATATGTTTGCTTGCTCGAAGTGCAATCTAAGAGGCACCTTTTCTCAGTGGAATGAGACTTACTCAATGCCTCATGCATACGCAGAGTAAATGAGAATCCTATTCAAAACCCCAAGTTGTGCAGCTTTCACAGGGCTGGGGTTGGCTTTCACAGTGTGCTGCTCTCTTGTAAAGCTGTTGCGCAAGAGTTGTATGTTTAACATTTCAAACCAGCCAAAATTGCTCTTTATATTTGATCAGGAATAATTTTTTTTACCTTTGAACCTGTTGCAATGCAGGTTCAAGGGTTACCTGGGTGCAGTGTTGCCTGTTTATTAAAGCCACACACTGATGATTCGGGGCTTAGTCCTGCCATAAGAGCTGGGGAAGCACCAACCCTTGAACACCCACTTGGAGTTGTAAAGCAACAAAAGCAGCAAGCTGTACCAGCCCCTCCACCCTCCTCCAGCGCTGAAGGAAGGTAAGCAAATCTCTTCTCATCACAGCCCATGTTTCTCACGTATAGGCTTCCTGCTCCTGCAGAGAAGTACTGCAAGTGTGATAATAGGCTTAAATTTGCTGCAATGCCTGGATCCAGTGCAGTCTTCTCATCACACTGTGCTGTTAAAGGCAACAGCTGTGTAATCAGCTGCATGTTATTAAAGAAGCAAGTCTGGGCTCAGGAGTAGCACATAGAGAAATCACAGCTTGAGCAAGACCAGCCACCTGAACACTCCCTGTTGCTATAGGGTGGCTGGAACTGAAAACCTGACTACCATCCAGGCTGAAGCCATTTTCTTATCAGCTTGTTAGTTATGCCTGTTTAAAGATACAGTGCACAGAGTACTAGTGCCAGGCTCCCATTCAGACTCATGTTTAAAACAGAGTTCTTGAAATAGAAGAATCATTTGGTTCCACAGCATTGCAGGCAGGTTTTGAAATTTTGTCAGCAGATCATTTATCGGGAATATTTACTACAATAGGACCTTAATCCCTAACTAAGAATACACAAGCTGGCTATAATGCCCTTTTCATGTTTTACAAGCACAGATCTTAGAGTATGGCCCACCAGAGTGCTGCCATTGCCTCGGTACAACTGCTTGGTGTAGCTATAGAGATGGAGCCTTCTCCAAGCTCTTGCTTGTGTACAGACCTGCAGCTGTAACAGCGGACAGCAGAGACAAAGATTAACCAGAAATCAAGTTGCAAGTAAGAGAACTGGCAAAAAGCATGCTGCCCTTCCAATTCCTAAGCCCATCAGCCTGTCCAGACTATCTTCTCTGAGGAACACACTTATGCTCTGAGAACATGGAAACATTCCAGGTCAGGTTGGACGGGGCTCTGAGCAACCTGATCTAGTTGAAGATGTCCCTGCTCACTGCAGGGGGGTTGGACTAGATGACCTTAAATGGTCCCTTCCAACCCAAACTATTCTATGATTCTAATATTGTAAGATTATTTATGTCCCTGTCTGCTTACTCTGCTTTACCAAAGCCAGAAGGATGCACTGGAAAAGTGTAACAGAGCAATAAAGAATGATTATTTTCATAGCATTAAGAAATGAAACTGGAATTCAAAAGCCCTTCAAATAAAGTGAGCCCACACTTCCCACAGACTCCCAAAATTCAGATCCATGTCTTTAAGTGACAGCAGAGAAAACTGTACACTGAGCTAATGCTTCCCCTTTATTTATTTACAGCCTCAGCTATTTGCTAAAGGTAGATGGGCTATTTTAGCATTTTTGGATAGCAAAAGCTCATTTTGTGCCATGACCTTAAGGTTTATTATAAAAGCTCATTTTATCCACTGTCTATGAAAACCTTTTATGACAGTGGCAACAGAAAGGAAACAAGTTGATCTCTATACAGAAATTCTACCCACTGCTCATCTTAATTTGCTAATGGGTATGAAAGATACAGGTGTACATTTTATATAAATGTAAAAAAAAAGGCAAAGGTTGAGTTATTCATGACTCTGCTTTAGTTTTTGGCAGAGAATTACTAGCAGCAAATGGATTTGTGCCTCTCAAAAAGCCTCAAAATTTGCATGTCACTTCTTACGCATACTGGGGAAAGAGCATCAGCTGTATTCTAATTTATGAGCATTAAACAGAACCAACCATTAAGGAGAAGCTATCCTCCCCAAGGCTTTTCCGTGTGCATGCCTTAATTCAATTTATGTCAGAGCTGTGAGGTCCACTGAGTCCAGGCAATGCAGTGTATCCTTACCAGCTCAAGGACCTCTGCATCGCTTGCTGGGCTTCTGGCAGGCCAGGTAGGACGGTGCTGCAGGCATGTTCTCTCACACCCGCAGCCAAAGTCAATGCATCTGAGATAGGCAGCATTGCTACCCAACAGCTGGTCAGAGACAGGGCAAATTCACTGCTTTTTTTTCTTCCTCCTGGAAAAATAACAGCCTGAGGCCAGATATCCAAAAGGGCAAAACCATCAGAGAGGCACTCAAAGAAGGTGATAATGAGGCTGACTGGGCTGGGAGCCTGGCCTTCTTCCCCTTCCCTCTAACAGGCATTGCTCTTTCTCCAAGCGTAAGTGCACCCTGCCTGGCACTACTAAAGCTGAAGCTCGCAGCTTCACTGAAAACGCCACAGGAGCAGGTTTGGGTAGGCAAAGCCAAAGGCAGAGGAGTTGCATGCAGAACAAGCTACTTCTTTTTCATCTTCATGTAAAGCTTACAGCAAAATCAGTGAATTAAGCCTCAGCTTCTCTAAAAGTATATCTGCATTGCTAAGTAATGCCACAGTTACAGTGCAAGTTAGCTTTACCTGAACAGCATAAAGTTTACAGTAGCAATAAAAACATAATTACACTTAGTAAAGGCTATCTGTTTTAGCAAGCCAAGGTCCAGGACAGGTTGTATCCAGGATGCAAGTACATGCTATGTTATTCCATCCCAGCTGTAGTTAGTCTACCTAAGCAGGTTACTCCGAAATCACACAGCATAGAAAAAATTCCAGATGGGCAAACTGTTAAGTGAGAAAATAATTCCAAGATCTGAGGTCAATGCATTAAAGAGAGATAGGTGAAGATACTGTCTTCCCACCCCTCCAAACTTGCTGAAAAATTCCAGTTATATTAGACAAGCATTGGGGACAAAAAGGGAGATTGCAGCAGTTAAACAAAGAAGTGCAACTGTAAAACCATAAAGAAAATCCCTGTCATAGGAAACAAAACTGAAGTTTGAAACATGATTCACTGTTACTTTGTGCAAATAATTGCACTTATGTAAGTCTATACCACAGCAGAAAGAACTAGGTAGCTTTTGGGGGAAAAAAACCCAAAACAACACCAAAAACCCCACCAAAACCAGCAGCAAAAATGGGGATCCAGCCCACCAGCAAGTTATGTTACAGCAGCATACGAGAAATACTGTACTCCAGGCATTTTGTTGGCATTACAGGCTACAAAGCTCTGCTCAGCTTAATGTACATGCAGTTACAGAGAGAAAAATGCTATTGTGGAGAGTACAGCTTTGTGAACGGAGAAAATAATAGCAAATAGATTATAAACAACAAATGATAAATGCAATTTCAAAAGGTTTCTGTCTACTTTTCAGTTAGCTCTTCAGAAGCATGTAAACTTCAAGCTCTTTTCATCATCAAACAAAAAACTCAACCACTTCCCCTGTAATTTTTTTTTTTTTTTTCCCCTAACCACTTCAGTTCCCCCATGCAAGTTCCTCCCACTTACAAGCTCCCTTCCCAGCATGCTTTTCTGGTTGCTGGTTTATTTAAACTGGGAAAAGGGAACTAGCTGTAGTGTTTAACATGAGTGTTACCTGGTTGGTGGTGTTTTGCTGCTGCACTGGTAAGGCTCCCTGTTATTTAAGGAAAAGAGGTTGGCTTCCCACGCCATCTGCAAAATGGTAGGTGTTTTTGATCACTGGTTCTCATCTCTGTATTTGCTTAGAAATTTTTTCTGTATAAGTAATGAAATTTTCCTTTTATTTGTTTTATTGCTAATGGGCTTGCTGCTTGTCACTCACATGGGCTTTACTGTACCCTATGTGCAAATGCAGTGGTTAGCTGCAGGGCTCAAGATAATGAGTTTATCGGGAGCTTGCTAGGTAATCTCTGGTGGTGTGGTATCAGTTAGATGCTAACCTTAGGCTGAGTTAAGTTCAGGTATATGTTTACTCTTTGCTCTTTGTAATGTAAGTGCTATAATAATACGTAGTGATAAAAGACATTAGTATCTCAGAGTTTTTAGTGCTACCTTTTCTCTGTGCAGCTATGTAAGGTGCTTAATGATGATATCCTAACTTCATTAGGAGTTCTGTGTGAATTGTTGAGCGTTAGTTCTAGCTCTTTAAACCATGTTAGTTGTGTGTCTAGAGATAATTTCCTATTAATATAATGCTGATGCATGCAAGTTTTGCAAGATTGTGATCCTGTATTATCTAACAGGATAAGCAGTAACAGAACCCATTATACTGACTCTTTTTAAACTTTTCAAAACTTTAAAGGGCTAGTTGAATATGTTCTATCTTTCTGAGTAGGTAGTTTTCAAGGAGAAAACCTGATATAAAAGCATATATGAAGGCTTGGCTTTTAAATTTATCTGACAAAACAACTTTCAGTACTAAGCAGTGTCACGGTGTCATTGCGCTCCTGATGGAGGACAGTAATATCAGATATAGAAAAATTCTTTACAAAAAATGGTTTTTCTATTTAAGTATACTAAAAGCCTGAGCTCAACAGATTTCATAAGCAAGGTGTAGAAATAGCCTGTAACATGTAGTCTGAAACCACAGAGCACTATACTTCCTCAGAGTCAGTTACGGAGGCCTTGTTCTTTCCCACCCCATAGCAGAGTGCTTCTCAGCAGAGATCAAAGGATACTTGAACTGTTTGGCTCTGACTTTCATAAGAGGTACTCTGAAAGCAAAGCCTAACTAAAGTGCATCTCAGGCTTAATGCAAGTTACTGTGGAATTTGCTTTGTGATTTTTACATGGCTCTTTTCAGTAGTCACTGCTGAGCTTTTGCACTTCAGCTTCTCTCTGGATCCTAAAAGTTAGATGTTCCTAAACCTTGCAGAACACAAGACAACTCCTTGCTGCAGCTGGAGGAAGATGGGATATAATGCTTCCAAGGAGTAAGAACTGGCACAGTGGCTCACATCTGCAGGACACCAGGCAAGAGCCGCACTGTGTAAGCAAATGTAGAGTGAGCTACTAGTGGTTAACTAATTAGTGATCCCAGTGTTGTTGCTGTACTCCACTCTTCCTGCTTAGAAAGAGTCAATGTTACCTTACTAATGCTGATGAACAAGATGTCATGATCACCTCAGAAGCTTATGCAAACTGTTCCTTAGGTGAACTTGAGAGAAAGAATATAATTCTAGAAAACATTCTCCTAGGCAGTGCATGACCATTGCTTCTGAAATTGTGCAAGTATAAGAGTTTGCTTTGCTGTCTGTAAAAAACTACTGTGATGGAGATGACAATGATGTATTTCTTCATACTTATGTGCTTGGAGGGACAAAGCTCAATCACTTTCCAGTGGAGAGAACGTCCTGACTTGAAGAGAATAGAGAATAACTGTTTCATTCCTTCTAGCTAGTGAAGGAATTGCTGTAGACTCAGTGGAAGAGGAGGTGTACAGTAGAAGTGAGAACACATACTCCTGAACTCAAAGGCAGTAAATGGTATCGCTGTAATCTCTTCTGATAAAAAACTAAGCCTTTGCACTCCAGAGACAAGTGCATCTTATCCCCGACCATTGATCAGGGCAGACAACCCAAGTACACTTCAACTGTCTTGCATCTTATTGCACAAGAGGACTAATAGGTGGTTTGAGACATCTTGTGCATTTTGTATCTTACTGGTCACTGGGAGCTGAGCCCTTCAAAACTCAGGGGTTTCAAGCATTCCACCCCCTGCTCCCCACATGCTTAAGAAAGCAGCTGGTGCCCAGACTTGCCCTGCAGTGGAAGCTGGTGTCTGTCAAAAATGCCCTGGCTTTGTCTCATGCTGCACTGAGTCGAGTTTTCACTCAGTTGATATAGATCAGGTGTTATGTATATATAGGGCATTTGGATTTGTGGTTAAGCTCTGGTTGTAGTTGCTCCTTAGGACAGAAGTAGGGTAGAGCTGTTCTCTTCCCATGGACAGAAAACTCTGAAGTACAGACTCTCTGCTCACTCTTCTGCTTTGAAGGCAGCAGGATTAAGTGGCTTTTGGAGGATACCAGAGGCGATTAACTAGCAGTGACTTGGATTTGACAGGTAGTTACAGTAGAAGCTCTAGGCATAGGAAACAACTGTCCTAGTGCTGGGAACTGAGATGGATTTGCTGACAGTCTCTTGCCACAGCTTGAATAACACACCCTATAGGAGTGACTAAAACCCATCTGAGGAAACATGGTTGGAAAGTAAAAGCAAAACACTGCCATTATCCTATTTTTAAAGTAGGGAAATTGAAAATAGTCTTTCAGACATGAAAAGCATTTTTTTGTGTGTGTGTTGCAAACAAGATTTAGGCATCTGTGCTTTTTTGACATAGCACTAATTTCTGTAGCTTTAAAGGATGTTAGGTTTTGACTCTCACATGTAAGTCTCATTCAGTGCTGTAAGCAGGCTAATGAAGGCACTTACTAAAAAAACCCCTAAAACCTAGAAGCAAATGAGCATACAATAGTTCCCAGACTTTAGAGATAAACTTGACAACAGGTCTTTCCTTAAATTAAAAATCCACTTGGCCTATAACTGAAAATCATCCTTGACTAGCTGTAGAGATGCTGGTTAGGTTACACTGGGATTAGACTACTGTCTGGTTTCTCTTTCTCTCTATGTGAGGGACTTGTGGAGTCAATTCAGAATCTGAAGGCAAAAGCTTTACTGCATTTAATCACCTTCCGGCTTTTCTCTACTTGATCAGGTGTTCTCTCTAGACTTTGAGTTCTCTGCTGCAAGCATCATTATTCTTCAGGGCCTGATGTTCAGTCTTCCTAGATGTCTTGGCACAAACTGGTTTGAATGTCAGTCAGTGAGGAGATGAGAATACCCTGATGGAAAGTTTTTCAGTGACTTATCTACTGCTGCATGGAGCATTTGGGGTTAGTGGGTTCTCTGATCCTTACCACAAAAAGGACAGACAAATGCCCTCTGCTAACTTTCTGTGAAATAAGTCCATGTAACAGACAGGAGCTATTTGTGACAACTGCACCGATCTGTCTGATTAGGCAGTGTTAATGCTAAGCAGTGTTAATAAGTCATAGTAGAGGACTTGGTGCTATAGACTTGATCCCCAGTTCTGTTTATTAGCTCTAGCACGATACTCTACAGGCAACCAATCCTTCCTGGTTTCCAGGAAATTGTCTTTAAAATGACTATTAAAATTGGCACGAGAGCACACTTCAGCCATTAAAACTAGTACAGCTGTACAGGCCTGTGGTCTCTTCAGTTGCCTGCGTATAGCTCTTCTCCTACTGCTAACCGAAAAATTTCATATCCAGGGAAGAGTCATCTGAAATGCACCGAGTGGAAACTCCTTTTGGCCCATCTGGGGATGGAAAAAGACTAGAAAATAGCCCAAGCTGATTGCTGTTAATCAAAATTCGGGGGAGTTGAACATGAGTATTCATATTCTTCTAAAAAGATGTGAGAATAGATGTGCCAAGGTCTAGTTTTGCCAACTTCTAACAAGCTAAGCTTCCAACATACACATGGTGCAAATGTGATTTGCTCTGTCACTTGGATCTAGTAGTGGGCTCTGAGTTACCGGAATAAAGCTTGCATATCCAACTTCTCTTCATGTTGGAGAGTGGAGGTGCCTCTACCAAGCTGCCTCAGTGCCCATGTTATACAAAAGTGACTTGTTCGTGTTAACAAAAGAGGAAGTGGCTGGCTTGCACCATAAACCAGATACTGCTTAATCACCTACAGAAAGCTGTTTACTAACTGCTCCAGTAATGGGTTACAAGGCCGAATGTATAAATGTATAAATCATCATGAGCATTTAATAATTCACTTTAATAATCTTCAGTCTTCCAAACAGAGCAGTGCTAGAACGTAAACTGTTAAGTGGCTTTGCTCTGAACGTAAACTTGATCAGCGAACCTGGTTTTAGGGCATTTTTTTCTCCAGGCTCAGTTGATAAAGGCCCAGAGGAAAGGTGTCAAGATGGATGATATCCTGTGCTGCAGAAAGAGCAGGTTTGTGCTTCCTATGTTTGATATGCCCAGTGACTGGAACGGTGGGTCAGTGCAGAATGCCAAGAGCAGTTCCCGCCTTTCTTGCTGTAGCACAATTTTTTTGGACTCTCAATACATGAAATTGAGGTCAGGAGTTTGAAGGGCACATTGTAACTGAAGCTTAGAGTAGAAAAGAGGTCTAAGGAGTTGGTACTTTTCAGATATGTAGGCGGTATGCTCTTGGCAGCTTGGACTTGATGACAAGCCTCTGAGCCTTATCCAGACTGCTTGTCCTGCAGATTTATATATGTAGATGTAACAAACCTGTAATTTGGCAATTATTTACCCCTACTATTTTAGCAATACCTCCTCCTTTGTACAGCTATAATATAGAGGAGTCTTCTTTCTTCCACTTCTCACATCACTGAACTGTAGGCATTTTTTGGTTATACTTAACCTGTGAAATTATATACTGGTTTTCCCCAGGCAGATTTTTACTCTTGAATAGAAAGAATTGACATTTGTTCTTTGCCTGACTTCATCAGGCTTCAGCTTTTTGTGGAAGTGGATGCAGCATGGATTACGATTTATGGGGACAGGTGACTTGAGATCTCTTAAGAGGTTTAAAGCATTGCATAAGCATGCTTCATTATTGTACCAGGACTCTTTAGGGGCAAACTGCTGAAATGATTTGTACTATTGCTTAACAAACTACTTAAGTAACCGTGGCTCATAGGTAGTGAGTGCTTCTAACTCATGTTTACTAAACCTCCTGTTTGTTTCAGGTTCAACTCTGGCTCCACTGACCCAGCACAATGATCTGGATACTTCAAGTCTTGTTCTCACCGCTGCCAACACCAGCACTGATTAGTCTTATTGCATTTGGAGCTGGCATCTTCCTGTGGGTGATAAGCAGGCCAAAACCTGTTTTGCCTCCTGTTGACTTGAACAAGCAGTCAATAGGAATTGAGGTAATACTTACTCTGGTTGTGGGCATAGGCTATTTTTGAGCTTAATCTGAATACCAATCCATTCTGACTCTGAGTATCTGTGGCAACTCTCCTCTGATATACACAGCCTTCTTTCCCAGGTGTACAAGTCAACAATATGGTGGGGAGAAGGGAAGTCTTAAGACACTAAGAGTAAGAAAGAGCAGCTCTTGCTGCAGGGTTAGGTGGGCTTTTTACCATACGGCCTTGGCTGTCACTGACTTTTTTTCTGTCTGAACATTTCTTTAAATGCTTTGCATCAGCTTTGAGGTTGGTGCTAGACTTCATGTAACCAGGCAAGTGGTAGCACTTGATCTTAGGCAAGATCTCCCTAATAACCTGTAATTGAATATTAAGCTAGGCCATCTAGAAAATTCCCCTGCATATGACTGATGACTGACTAGATCAAAATCAAGAAGGAAAATGAGACTTCCATAACAATGCAGTGCTACTGAAATGCTTTAAAGGAGATTGCTGGGAGAATGACTGAGGAACAAATGACGTTGCATCTGTCCTGCACTGTTTCATAACTATGTTCTGTTCCTAGGGAGGAGCCAGAAGAGGTGCACTTTTGACAGATAATAACCTGCTGTCTTACTACTTTGAAGATGGTAAAACCCTGTATGAAGTTTTCCAGAGAGGACTGCATGTTTCTGGTAAGCTTTGCATCTGCTATTTAGTACTTGTGTATCAAGTAAATAAAAATTATTCCAAGCTCTTTTGCCTTGCCTCTTGTCTGTTGTAATAAGTCCGGCTAGCAAAAGCTTTCCTAGGCTTCTGTTGGGTAGAGTGGCAAGTGACCATATTTTATCCCCCCCACCCTGACGAAGACTACACATAAGTAGTCTTAGTTGGCAGACTGGGCAGGAACAAGCATCAGAGGCTTAAGAAGGTAGAGTTCAGTGAAGGGTTAGCAGATACTGAGCATCAGAAGGAGTTGGGCGAGAACACCTCTGCTTTGTCTTATGATGTGGGTTTTAGTGTAAAATTACTGCCTGTTTACCACAGGTTGGAATTTGTGCACGTGACTTCAGGAGTCCCATGCATAGAAATACATGATAGCTTGCAAGCTATTTCAGTCTCATGTGGGTTGTGAAATCAGAAAGTATCACCAGATCTTGGAAGTATTGCTTGTAAGGATAAAGCCAAAAGTCTTACAAACTTGGTTCGGGCAGAGTGCTTAGCTATAGACACTGTGCACTTCCATGCTCCATGCAGTTAGCTGGATGTCTGACTGAAAGTATTGCTCATGTAAAGTGTTGCACTGAAGTGCCATGCAACTTCAGTACTGAGCTTTACGATTGCTTTTCTGAACTCTTCCATTAGAAAATGGCAGCTGTTTAGGCTACAGAAAACCCAACCAACCCTACCAGTGGCTGACGTATAAACAGGTGAGTATTGTACATGACATTATTTAATTTGGGATACTGCTTTGTAACACTAAAGTGGGGGAAAACTATTTTACAGGTTTTGGACAGAGCTCAATACCTGGGATCAGGGCTTCTGCAAAAAGGATGCAAACCATCATCAAACCAGTTTATTGGCATTTTTGCTCAGAATAGGCCAGAGGTAAGGAAGAAATTGAATATTCTTTTCCAGAATATTCTGACACCCTGGGGAGAAGAGGGTCTGCACTTAAATAGCTTGAGGCCACGTGAGGAACCATCACAACTGACTTTTCCCTTCCAGGTTCCTTTATTAGTGACTGAGCACACACAATGCCAGGCATTGTAGTACAGTGATCTTGAACCCTAACTATTCTAAGAATCCCATGAACATGCTCCTTACGCAACCCCCACTACTAATGTGCATAGGCTAGTCAAGCTGTATGAAACCTGTAGGTAATCCTGTCTTGTGAGCTGCTAGTTTTCCTTAGCTGTACTGTTTTCTCTCTTCAGTGGATCATTTCAGAGTATGCCTGCTACACTTACTCAATGGTTGCTGTTCCGCTCTACGACACTCTGGGGCCAGAGGCCATTATATATATTGTTAACAAAGGTAAATAATGAATTCCAGTATTTCATAACGATTCCTCTAAGAAGCTTTGTTTTGAGAAGGCTGACGTTCAAGGGAATTTGATGCAAAAATCAGAGTAGCTTTAACCTTACTGCTGTTATACTTTTATAGACACTTAATTTCTGTAAATGAAGCTGCTTTGCAAGGGGACATGGTTCAATGCCTAGAAAAAGCCAGTGGACTTCCTATGTCTCCTAGCATCTCAAGTGCAAGTCCACTGAAGACCTGCTAGATCCTGTGGATCATCCTGCAATAAGAGTGCTCAACTATTTGCCATTTGAGATTTTGCAATCTTGAACTCCTGCACTGCCAAATAATCAGACAATGCAGACAGGCTTGCATGCAAATTAAGACTCAACGTGTGTCTCCTGATTTAAAGTTGTAGGATGTAAAGAGTGGAGGATAGAGGGGTAAAGATAGATTAAATAGATTTAGGCATATCTAGTTAGGGCCTGTTGTTCTACACAAGCAACAACTAGCATGCCATCATGGAAGAAACTGGTGAGAAAGCTTGAATAAATCTTCAAACTTTCTTCCCCCAGTCTTAGGGGAGATGCAGGGGTAAAAAATATCCACTGCTGTCACAATGACCTGGGATCCAACCCATAAACAGGATTTGCCAAGCAAATCCCTTCAACAGTTATGCTGGTGAACCTTGCAAACAAGTCTTGCCTTGGGACTATACAGCTGTGACTTACTAGGCTAATGGGGGACCAGCATGTTCAGGCAAATCCAATTCCTCTGCTGACTTAATGGGACATGCTTTTGTAATTGCATAAAACCCTCCTGCACATGCAGGGGAGCTGAGGCATTAACTCAGAATTTTTATCTACCGCTTTCAAACAGGCCTAAATTTCCTTATATTTAAGGAAGATGGCTAAACCTACACAACCAGTGGGGACAATTCTGAGCTTTTATGGCAATACCAAAAGTTTAAATGCCTATCTTGGCCATGACTGAAGATATTTGTCGTCAGTTCCTCGGCATTTGCCCTTTCTTTGTATAGCTATAATCTTAAGTTTGCCCCATCAGTTGGCCATTATAGAAGGAACCTTCTTAGCACTGTAAGCCAGCCACTGAATCCGTATGAACAAATGCAAATGGCCTTGGAACAAACCAATGCTATGTTCTAAAAGTCTGTGCTAGTGAGCTATTGCTCACTAGCCTCATGTCTTCTAAACAGACTTCTGAAATGTAATTTCTTTTCTGTAGCTGACATAAGCATTGTGATCTGTGACAAACCTGAGAAGGTGCAGATCTTGCTTGAGAACTGTGAGCAAGAAAAGTCCCCATGTCTGAAGACTATCATTCTCATGGATCTCTTTGATAAAGAGCTCAAGGACAGAGGAGCTAAAGTGGGAGTTGAAATTCTAGCACTGCAGGAAGTTGAGGTAGGTGACTAAAGGCTTCTGCTTGATCTTGCAGAGGAATATGTTGTCAGCTAGACATCTGGAACTTCTCTATCAACAATGACACTCTAATGTAAGCATTATCCAGTTGTCACACCTATACCTGAGATCTTGATGAGCAGTCACTTTGAAACTTGATATATTTAGCCAAATGGACTTGCAGAGTTCAAATCATTGGCTAAAGTTGTGTCCATCTGTTGTGGAGAGTCAGTATGCATCAAACTGAAGACCTCCTTAGCTTAATTCATGGTGCAGTTGTAACAGGATTTATCAGGCTTCTAAGCTGGCAGTTGAGTCTAATTGAAACTGGAAGTGCAAGTTACTGACTGCTTTGACATCCCAATACTAGGCTTAATCTTCCAGATATGATGCATAAATGTGAAGTATAAGAGATGTAGCCTACATCAAATAAAATGAAATATCTCCACTCAGGAATTCCAAATTCCTTAAGTAGTTCTGATCACTTTCTACATACTCAAATCACTTCTACAACCCCAGGAGTCAGTGCGTATTTAATTCAGGAAGACTAGTGTTTGTCTCCGAGACACAGTATCAAGAGGCAAAGTAAATCAAGTATTATATTTGAAGTGTAATTACCTATTCATCTATCGTAGTTGCACATCTTTCTGTTGCAATTGTTAAGCTGCATTTTCTCTTTAACGCAGGAGCTGGGAAGAAACAACATCAGAGAGCCAGTTGTAAGTACCTCTGTGGAACAATTATAAACTTGCAAAAATAGTTGCTGAAAAGACCTCTTGCTGTGCTGCTAGCAGAGAAGGCTGGCAGGTTTGGGGTTGTTTTTTGTATCTTTTTCCAAACAGAATCCCTGATTCATCCTACTTTAGGAAGTGTATGTAAATACTGATAAGCAACATAATCCTTACTCTGTTCACCTTATGTAGCTTTTTCCCTCTAGCCTCCTAAGCCTGAAGATCTTTGCATTGTGTGTTTTACTAGTGGAACCACAGGTAAGAGAATATTTAGTGATGCTTCCCCACTAAAACAATCTCCCTGTGATGAAAAAAAAATTACTTTCCAACACAAAAAAGGAAATGCTAACAACATAGAAGTAAAACAGTAGATTAGAACAGCATCAAGCCACTACTGCAGTTTTACTTGGGACATTGTCACTACAAGTCAAGTACACTAAGACAAAGCTTCTTAGAGCCGGGGGGAAGAATAGCCAAATTCATGTTGTCTTGCCCTATGAATAATACAGTCTTAATGTTAAAGTGATGGTTGCTTAACTGTGTCTGTATTCTGATCCACAGGGGCTAGAGAAACATCTTGTTTCAGCATTCTCTATGCTACTCCTAATTACTCTGCTGTTTCAGTAGACATTTCCTTTATGTAATATCCATAGCTGAAAGTGCTCAAGATGAGGCATATTTGTGATCTCTTAAGACAATGCATGCTATGACCAAGTCTAATACCAGGATAGTTCAAACTGAGCGAAACAAGACACGGGAAACTGACAGCAGAAGCAGTCAGAGCCACATCTGACTTTGCTCGATCTCTCCAAAGGTAACCCTAAAGGAGCCATGCTGACACATCAAAATGTTGTTGCAAATGCTGCTGCATTCCTTAGAAGCACAGAGGTAAGCTACTGCTAATGGTGATCTTTAGGCCATGCCACTCGGTCGTGAAACTAATGTGGGCATTTTCTGCAAACCATTCACTCCCAGCAAACTCATGCTTTCCTAAGTGCCCATATTTTAATGGGACAACCAAGAAACTTGGTTTAACCCTGAACAAGAACTTCCACACAGAAGTTAGTCTAGAATGAGTCAGTCCTAAATGCCAAGACTACTAAACTACCCTATTTCAAGTCTTGCCAAAACATAAAACTCATCTTGATCTAATGCGGCTGAGTTACAGCTGCAAATTTTGAAGAGGTGATGGATAAGCCCGAGTTGCTTCAGTCATTTTAAGTGTCTATTTCAAAGTACTCAAACTGATCCAAACTTTATTATCTTTCTACTTAAGAGTAACTCAAGCAGGCATAGGGAGTGCTAACCTGCTTCTATGTCCTTCCCCTCTAGAACATAGTTGAGTGTTCAAGTTCAGATATCACCATGTCCTACCTTCCGTTGGCTCACATGTTTGAGAGAGTTGTACAGGTAAGTAGACTCTGTGCATGCTGCTAAGCTTCTGTAGAAGACCTTGGTTGTATGAACTAGTTCAGACAGTAACACTTGTTAGAAGCCTAATATGTTAGAATACCTAAATGGTTAAGACCACCTACCTAAAATAAAACCCTGAACTGACTAAATAATGCCTAGTAATTGCTCCAAGATATGGCTGCTGTCTTCATTAAATGAAGCTTTGTTCTTCAGCCTCACTAAGTCTGTGATTTACTAAAGAAATCAGCAGGGGAGATTAACAGCATCAAGACCTTAGTCAAGCATAGTGAAAGCAGTTTAAGTACTCGAAGGTAAACAGTGGTATGTTCTTCTCTGTTTACTCTGCTGGGCTGTGTCATCCTGCCTATCTGTTTCCTAAGCTGAAGTTCTAGTCTTCCAATTAATGCACTTCCTCCAGCATGTTGTATAAGTAATGCTTCCTACAGGGAACACTAGCATCTCTGGCAGGATCTAACTTTTCTACATGTGATGGTCTCCAGAACAGTATCTTAACCTGGATTCCTCACCCACTATTTAAAGCAGAATGTGTCTTGTTCTATTCCTTGTCAAGCTGTTAAAATCTGTTGCCTTGTATTTAAGTTTCTAGGTATCTCAAAAGATATCAAAATAGAACAGCTATTACAAATGTGGTGAAGCTCATATTAATTGTATTCAACCATAACATGAAACTTTGTTTTGTGGTGCTTGTGGACTACAAATCAAAGTTGTATGTCAGAACTTAATCTATGCATCTGAGCTTCCATAAATCAAATTATAATAAAAGGTATGATAGCCTTCTGTATTTCCTCAAAACCTATTCATACAAGAACTTTCCTACCACCGGGCACTGGAAATCATGCCGCTTTCCATAGACAAATAATGGCTAATGAAGCTAGGAATGATCCTTGACTAAACATAGTTTGGTCAATTTTTAGACTGTGGTCTACAGCTGTGGAGCAAAAGTAGGCTTCTTCCAAGGAGACATCAAGCTGCTAACAGATGACATGAAAACCTTGAAGCCAACGCTATTTCCAGTTGTACCAAGACTGCTCAATAGAATATATGACAAGGTATGTGAACAATTTTAGTTCAATTATCTTAGTGCGCATATATCTAAGCAAGCATACAAGTTTAAATTCATGTTGAACACATCATAACATCACCACTAGTTAACTACTCCTTAGCATGAAGAATTCTTTAAAATTCTTTCTGAGGAGATGGAAAGAGTCCTGGGAACTGGAGTATGAGAACAGCGTATCCAGTCATGACTGGATAAGTCTGTTGCTGTTCAGAGACAGAAAGTTTGTTTACTTTTGGAATGCAAATGAAGCAAGTGCACAGCTAGAAGGATCCCTATCCCTCAAAGCTATGGCTGAAGTATGTCAACAGTAACACAAATTAGTATTGCTCTTTGGTTCATCTCCTAGACCACGGCCATAGTGAAGACAGATTGTAGAACATCAAAGTAAGATACGGTGCCTCATAACAAAACGAGAACTGGAGGTACAGATGTGAGTTAAACCCAAGAGTCACAGATAATTTTCCTTACAGATACAAAGTGGTGCAAAAAGCCCAGTGAAACGTTGCCTGTTAAACCTTGCTGTGACTATGAAGACGGCTGAAATAAAACAGGGCATATTTCGAAATGACAGCATTTGGGATCAACTAATCTTCAAAAAGGTTCAGGTAAGTTATTCCAAGTGTAAGTAACCTGAGCAATGTAGTATTGGAGGAACTGATGGCTTCTATTTCACTTGTAGGAAACCATGGGTGGAAGAGTGCGTATAATGGTAACAGGCGCAGCCCCTATATCTCCCTCTGTCCTGACATTTCTTAGAGCAGCATTAGGCTGTCAGGTAAGCTGAGGTTTTTTTCTTAAAGTAAGACCGGTTTGATTATGCCCAAATAAATGACCAGTGATACAGCTGTGGTCCAGCCCAGTTTGTTCCTGGGGAGATTGCTGTCAGTCTTCAGTATTTACAGGCTGCTTGATCCTAGTTAACTGTAATGGGAACAAAATTCTGCAGGCCTGGCTTCAAACTACACTACCAAAAAAATACAGTGTAGGGTCTGGGAAAAGGAATAGAGCAGCAGAAACAGGAACATGCAGCGCCCAGAGGCAGCTGCCTCTGGGCTTTATGGCTTATCCTGACTGTCAATGAGCTCCCAATGTTAGTACATTTGAGAACAGAGTTCAGAGAATGAGATGACCAAAGCAAAGTTTGGATAGATGAACATCTGGTTACACCAATAAGACCAAGAAGTCTTAAAAGGCTAAGATGATTGTCTTCTTTCCTAAGACGACTTGTGCATGGTCATAGTTGAAACTGAGCTCTTTCACACTAACAACTTCATGTTCAAAAGGATATTCATCCTTTCTCCCACAGATCTTTGAAGCTTATGGCCAGACTGAATGCTCAGCTGGATGTACCTTCTCAATGCCTGGAGACTGGACAACAGGTATGGTAGCTGAGACTTGGAAACTCCCACAGCTGTCAACAAAGTGGCACGCAAGCTTAGGTGCTCTACTGCTTTTAGTTCAATTAAAGTTAAATTCTGGGTACTTAACCTCAAAGTCATTCTTGGAAGCAATAGTCTCCTGTATGCTTAATAGGTACCAAAATTCTTAACTCGAGCAGGTGAGGGACTCTTGTGTAAAGTGACATAAGTCAGCTTAGACTTTGTCCCAGTGTACAGGAAAGGAGTGTCTGTACAGAGTTGAGCGAACTGGACAAGGACTTTCCCAAATGGCTTTAAGAAACTAGCTTTAGATCCCAAATAACTTGTTTTATTCAAAGAATTATGACTAAAACATCAGACATGATACTTGACTATTTTCCTTGAAGATTTAGCTTTCATCTTAACAAGAATGTTTTGAATATTGGCTATTCTAAGTTCACCATCTTTGAGGACATAATAACTGCAGAGCATAATGAGGATGAAATGCAAATGAATACCAGGGTCTATGAGGGAATTCTGTGGAGGCAAGTGTGTTACATGGTTGGTGTGGTAGACTACACTAATAAATGGCTCTAAGCATTGAGGGTTAGCTAATACTTCTGCATTAACTCTATGAAAATGGCATTACAATAACTTTCTTGAACATGCGGTGTCAGACTCCTTTAAACAGTACTGGTTCTTGCTAAAGCAGTGAACAAATAGCCATTAAGTATCTACTATGCCTGAAGTCTTCATACGTAGGGGGCACCTGAGTTCTCCCATCTTGCTTCAAGACCTAGTCTTTCTAGCTTTAGCTCAAACAGGACCAACTGCTAGCAGAATCCCCAAAACATAACTGTCCTTGTTGTTGTTTTTCTCTCTTAGGCCATGTTGGAGCCCCTCTGGCTTGTAATATCATAAAACTAGATGATGTGGAAGAAATGAACTATTTCTCTTCTAACAATGAAGGCGAGGTAGGTATCGTTTCCTCTGTGTGTCAGGAGATGCTGAAACGTAAGACTTGGTGACTAACAATGTTCTGTGCTTGCTATAGGTCTGCATTAAAGGACCAAATGTGTTCAAGGGTTATCTGAAAGACCCTGAGAAGACAGCAGAAGCAATTGATAACGATGGATGGCTCCACACTGGAGACATAGGGAAATGGTTGCCAGTGAGTAATTGCTTAATACAAACCAACCGTTGGATGTCAATTCCTGGCTAGCTTACAGTAATTTGAAAAGCTGGAGAAGTGAGCTCTAGAATAAAAGCCTTAACATGGTATTTTGTTATCATTCACCAAGTAACTCCAGGCAAAGCTCTAAAGACCCATTAGGTTACAAGATCTCAAATAACACCTGCTAGGCCAGTAGTTAAGACTATGTCACTTCCACAGTGAAGAACAATGTGTCTTGGTTTCTGTCAGAAGAGAATAAAGCAGCTACTTTAATCTAATCTTTGTCTAATCATGTCCTGAGCTAACTGGACAAATTAGACAAAGTGGCCCTTCTGTCTGTAGAGAGCAAAGACCAGTTCTAGACTAGCATTTGCCTTTCATACAACAAAACCAAACCTATTACCTTCTACTTCTTATAGAAGCAAGACAGACTTGAAACTAATGGCCTCTACCTTTAACTTGTAGAATGGAACACTGAAGATCATTGATAGAAAGAAGAATATATTTAAACTTGCACAAGGAGAATACATTGCTCCAGAGAAGATAGAAAATGTCTATATCAGAAGTGGTCCTGTAGCTCAGGTCTTTGTGCATGGGGAAAGCCTGAAGGTAAGTGATGTTAGGAGTGAGCATCCTACAAGATTCCTCTGACAATGAGTTCTGGAAGACCAGGGTACAAATGTATGCATTTACAAGAGTCCTTGAAGAAGATCTGTTCCAGAGAGTGCCAGGTTTACAGGAATATCCTTTCAGACCTGTAGCCTTCCCAATTGACACCAAAGAAAAGGAGATCTTGGCATTAAGTTGCAAGCTGGGTAAAGGCTAATCACATACTTGTATGGGAATAGTATGCCAGGTCAGCTTTGTACAGTTTAGAATCATAGCATAGTGTGGGTTGGAAGGGACCTTTAAAGGCCATCTAGTCCAACCCCCCTGCAATGAGAAGGGACATCTTCAGCTAGATCAGGTTGCTCAGAGCCCCTAACCTGACCTTGAAGGTTTCCAGGGATGGGGTACCTGCCACCCCTCTGGGCAACCTGTGCCAGGGTTTCACCCCCCTCATTGTGAAAAATTTCCTCCTTGCATCTAGTCAAAATCTGCTCTCTTAGTTTAAAATCATTACCCCTTGTCCTATGACTACAGGCTCTGCTAAAGAGTCTGTCCCCATCTTACTTATGGGCCCTCTTTAAGTCCTGGAAGGCTGCAGTAAGGTCTCCCCAGAGCCTTCTCTTCTCCAGACTGAACAACCCCAACTCTCTTGGTCTTTCTTCATAGCTGGGGCATTTCTCCACTCCTTTGCCACAGAGGTGTCACCTATGCTAGCAGAGGCCAGTCTTCAATCTGTAAACCAGACAAAAATAATTGCTCGAGCATTCAGTGCACACAATAAACTGTGTTAGTGCTTCAATTATTGCTGTCAGAACTCAGATAAGTTATTTGAAAGTCCTTGTAGCTATCTTCCAAACTCTGGAAATGAATGGGGCTGTAGATGTGGCTTGTTATAGACACTGTCCATAATCAAGTTCACATAGACAATCAAAGTAATTTCAGATGCCTTATTTTGGTCTCAACATGACTACTTCCACTTGTCTTCAGTCTTTTCTAATAGGTATAGTGGTTCCTGATCCTGAGACACTTCCAGAATTTGCAGCAAAACTGGGAATAAAAGGTTCCTATGAAGATGTCTGCAAAAATCCAGTGAGTGGCTTTATGGTTTTGGTGGGTTATAGATAGAATTTAATTACGAGTGAGTCCAATCTTGCATTGCTTTGACTTCATTCTACCCACCTCTTTTGTAAATTAAGCTGGCTTAATGCTGGGTGACTCATACAAGAAGCCTTACAGTAAAAACTGGAACTAAGTGTCTCTTGATGTTTCAAAGGCTATCACTGCTTATTTTCAAATGAGACGATAGACATGATCTTGTAGTGGCCTTAATATGAGAAACCTTGAATGTTGAAATATGTACATGTATTCTTGCCAACCTCAGTTTTCACTGACTGGGCAATGGGTATGGTCCTGAGTTGCAATTACAAAATGGCAGCTCTGCTCCTGCTCTGTTTCTTCTAGGCAGTGAAGAAAGCTATTTTAGAAGATATGGTCAGACTGGGGAAAGAGGCTGGCCTTAAATCCTTTGAACAAGTGAGTATGTCCAAATCCTGCTTGTCACAAGCACCTGTATTGCTAATGCAGAGGCTGGGAAGTCTTTGTTCCTTTTTGCTGTACCAGGATGGGACCCAAGACAGCTGCCCTGCACAACTGATTGAAGTAGGCTGTGAAACACTGACTGGCTGCCTGTCTCTTGACCAAGAGACAGGTGGCTGTACAGCGCAACAGTAGCAATTGCCAAGAGATGGAGTAGAGGTTCACCATAGGCTGCAGGAGCTGTACTGTAGTTCCAGCCTATCCTCCTGCTGTGTCAGCCAAAAGGAGTTCGACTTGTATCAAAAGACAGTTTAGTTACTGGAGCTCCTGAGATGAAGTGAATTCTTGCACGGAGCTCAAGGAAGCTTAGAAGAACTGTTGTTTGTTCTCTAAGTAATTATGTGTCACATGCCAAACTATTTTCTTTTAATAGGTTAAAGACCTGTATATCCACACAGAGATGTTCTCTGTAGAAAATGGACTCTTGACACCAACACTGAAGGCAAAGCGAGCAGAGCTTGTTAAACTCTTCCAGAAGCAGATTGAGGCCCTCTATTCAAGTATGCAGGAATAAGTGGCTAACTGCAATTAAACTGCATGGAGTACCCAAACATATCCGTGACACTACATGACCTATGGAAAACACACATGAGTGTATCAGAGCAAGAACTTAAATATATTGCTTCTGGTATCCTGGGAAAAATGACTTTCAGATGAAGACGGCTGTAGTGTAACTGACAACTGGCAGTGTTCACATCTTGCAGGACTAAGCATCAGCTGCCTAGGCAAAGCCAGAACTTCCATCTTCCTTGGACTGTGAATAAAGCACAAAAACACTCAAGAGCCTCAGCCTTTACAAGGCAGCTGTATGCACTTCTGTCAAACACAAATCCTCTTCTCCTGCTCCAACTATGTACTCCATTGCTACCTTTTGTGGACTGATCTGCAATCAGACTGAATTCTTTCATGCAGTTACATGGGGAGGGGGTGGGGGGGGAGTTTGAAAACGAAGTGCAAGAAAATAACACTTCACTTTCCACTCAGGATGCTATAACCTGTCTCAATTCAAGCTGTCACAATATGAATTGGAGCTTAACATCTGGTCAGCAACTACAGAAGTGAATTTTCTGTTCCTAGGCCTGCAGCACAAACTGTAGATTTGTTTTTAATGAAAATGAGTCTAAAGCAAATGTAGTTTATACTCTAGTAGGGGAGGCACTGGATCAGTTTTTGCACATGTTCTCAAATGCAATGGCAGTTATAAAGCCTTTACACTTATGAATTTGAGCCTGGTAAGTGGAAAACTTTAGCTGTCATTCCTAGGATGCAATAAATTGTAACTGCACAATCAAACCAAAGCCTGTGTGAGTGACTTGGTGAGTGGTCTCTTGGGTGCCATATGAACTGCTTCCACAGTGTTAATCTACAGTGAAAAACAGGAGCACTTTAGGCATGCTTGCATTGAAATGATACAAAATTTATTTCAACATATTGAGAACTAGCGAAAGCTACCTACAGCAGGCTTGAAGCACTGCAATACCCAGTGAACAAAGATCTGAGGTAAGGATGGTTATAGATGCAATGCAGGTCAGATTGCTGCAGCTTTTTTTTCCCCATGATACAGGGATTGCAGCTAAAAATAACAGCCAGTCTTCTCTACTTTCTTTAAAAAGCTTTCATCTAGTAGCTATCCATTATGAATTGATCCTTTTTGGCTGCAGCATAGATGTGCACACATGCTGAATAACAAGCGATACCATGACTAATAATGATCTATTAGATATGAATACTTCATACTTATGAATACTTTTTACTCTCATATGCACTGCACCAGGAATTAGATTGTCTGATTCAGGCTATTCAAATCATGTAAGACTTGCATACTAAAATACAATTTGTTAACTGTATTTCCTTTCCATCTTTATGGAACAACATCTGTGTCTGCAACTTAATTACTGGTTAGTTTCTTTTGGTCCTTATCCTGAGAAGAATTGTTCAGAGGGAAATCTTGACTCTTAATTCATCATTAGCCTTTAATGAGGTCCTTATTTCAATCAATGAGCACAAGACAGATCTAGAATCATCCTCTGCCATAGCTAGGAAACTGAATTGTAAAATCTAAACAACGTGCAGCTCCCTGGCTTCCTAGTGTGAAAAGTTCTCTTTTCTCCCACTAGTCACTACTTTGCATTTAAAAAACTAACTATGTGGGAGATAGATACTTAAACTCCAGCATGAGTGTGTATTTACTTAACTCTTAAGAGATCTGGACTAAAATCAGAAGCCTCTTGGTTAAGACTATTGCAGAGGAGAGAACTCTTTCATCATTGATTTCTTTTACTATTGGTAAACACCTCAAAGTTACTAGGCATGAGAATACCAAAGCTAGTCTTTTGCAGAGCCTGTTGTATATGGTAATCTAGACCCTTCTTCATTAACAACTGAGACATATGGCATAGTCACTGACTTGACTCTGCAAAGGAGAGCCTTTTTGGATTGGAGACCAAGGCAAGGGCAGGTGAATAGAAAGCAAAATTTTCATTGATTTGGTGGTGGAACAGGCTGCCTGAGATGTCCGTTTAGCATGGCCAGTACTGTTTGCTTTTATAGCAGGTTCTGGTGCAAAAACTGCCTGAACTAAAGTAAGTGGCTATTTCTTATTAGCCTATTTCATTGTTTTCCTTTAAATAGGAGGGCAGGGTTCCACTTCAGTATGCAGTTACCCTTACTTTACATCATATGACAGCCTGAGTTAGCCTAGTGTGGCACAGCAAGTCTAAACTTTCTGCTAGATGATGGAAAAGATGCAAAGCTCACAATTTTAAACACAAATAGCAATTCTTCCCTCAGGGAAAAGCAAAAGCCAGTTTAATAGAACTAACTGTTGTGTGAAAAAGACACTTGCTTTTTGCTTCCCCCAGACCTGGCTTTGCTGGGGATTTAAACCTAGAAGAAAATCAACTTACTTCCCTGATGAATTCTCTGAGCACAACACAAAACAGCTATGTCAAATCTATACCTGTTCCTTTCCTTAATTAACAAACAAAGGTCTTCCTCAAGCAAAATAGAGGGACTATGGAATGAAGAAAAAAAAAAAAAGGTAGAATGGGATGGTAGAAAGGAAGGAAAAGAAAATTTCATATTAAAAACAGAGTTCCTTAGAGGTGGTTTGTCTTTAAACTTCATGCTGTAATACAGTTTTCAGCAATGGAAAAACAGCTTGTATTTTTCTTGGCCACAGAATCTCCAGATGACTTTAGGAGGAATACATTTTGTTTTGGCCAATTCTTTGTAGGCAAGCACTGCTTAGTGAAGGTGTTCTAATGGTAAATAGAAACACCAGTTACCTGTGATACAAAAGGAAAGAGGTGGGACTGAAGTTACAGCTACAACGAAACAAGCTGAAAGCTTAAAAAGAAAAGCAGGTAGAGTCTATTTCAGTTTCTAAGTGCCCTTCTGAAGCAGAGCTCTGGAGCATGCAGTAGTTCACAGTGTAGTGATCCTGGTGCACAAAATTCTGCTTAGATGAAAGCTGAAAACCAGCCGAAGATGTTCTTCAACCACTAAAAGAAATCCAGTCCCCTACAAACAGACCACAGTTTATATAAATTTCCCTCCTAACAGCAATCAACCCACTGTGGTTGATTCATCAGTTTGTTACACTGTTAATCACTGCCTGCTAATATAAGATAGCAGCTATTTAATAATTCCAAAGTCAAGAAAAGAGGTCCTTAACTGCCAGCTTCTGCAGCTGAAAGACAAGCTTATTTTTGTAATCTTGTGTGGTTCTAGACTCCAGACATTGAACAGAAACTACTGGAGTTGAGATTAAGATTATCCCAAGGATTTTGGAGGTTTTCATACCAACTTCCACATTGGCTACATTCTGCTGAATTATGGCCTTTCAGCCCTTGCTACCAGGGAGAGTGCTAGCAGGGAAAAGAGAAGTTTGATCCACCCCTATACCTCTAATGAAGCCTACTTCTAGAAAGTAAGTGCTTTGATTTCAAGAGGGGCAACACGCCTGCTTGCAAACTGCTGAAACTGAACATTAATTCGCCATTGCTCATAAACAGCCTAGGATTATGGCTCACCATCAGCATTAACACACAGCAGGCTGGAAGCTACAAAAAAATGGCTTTATGCTGGAGATAAAGAGTCTGAGTAGGAGCTTACAGGAGTAATGCTGGCTTGTCTGCATGTACTTATTTCTATATACATGTAATGTTGTTTGAGAAATGATCATCTGCCTGAGATAACTCATGCAGGTGGAGGTAAAACTGGTGTTAGTTTAAAACAGTAATTTGCAAAACTCTCAATATGTGACATGCAACTAGACTGAGAGAACAAAAACACCTGTTGCATTTAGGATACATTTAGAAAGCTTTCAGAGGGTACAGATTACCCCAGTTTGAGGTCTTCCTTCTAGTAATCCATACCTGATGCTAAATAAAAATGCTTTAGGAAAGGTGTTAATCACTTAGTAGCAACTAGGCTCGCAAAAATATTTGTTCTTGGCCCTACTGCTTCCTTTTGCTCTAAGATGGATCAAGAACTCTAATCTCCAGGTACATGCTCAGATTTCAGAGGAAGCAGATATAGCTGGCTATATTTTTTTTCCCATCAAAACCACAAGACTCTTCTTATAACAAGAGCTGAAGTCTTTCTAACCTTGAAAAATAACTTACAACAGTGAAATCTTTACTTCCCAATCAGTTCATATTCCCATGCCTATAAACAAGTTCTTGTAGGTCTAAGAACAATTAAATCCACAAGTGAATATGAATGTATCATTTATTTGAGGTGGACAATTCACATCATTAAAAGTCACAGGTAACAAATCTTATCTTGAATTTGAATCAGAGGTTTATTTTAATAGTTTTCAGGGGCAGCTTCAGAGAAAGTAAAATACAAAAGATAGGCAGCACGCATCACAATCAGATGCAGTTGAGGAAAAAACCTAAAGTATGAACTCTCAGAATGCAATTTAAACAGCAAAAAGAAAAAAAGTCCTGACAGGATGAAAAAGATGCATCTTGAAGGCAATCCACTGAATGGCTTCTTCGATTATTAAAAAAAGTATGCAAACATGGCACAGGCATATCAAACCCTTTCAACTGTGAGGAAGAGAAAACCTTGTCCTAACATATTCATTGCATAAGTCTAAAGTAATATACAGAAAATTTCAAGTAAAGGATTGTGGTCTGAAGTAAAAAATTCCATTTCTTATTTAAAATTTGAGAAGGCTATCTGTTTTTCTTCTCTCCATCCACTGGTTGATCCGTTTCAGAGTCATATGGGCATTTTTCCACACATTTCCTAGGGAACCAGCCTCGTTCTCTTATTCCACCTTAAGATATGAAAAGTTGCATTAACTTGGAACCAAATGTGACCCACTATAGAGGAAAAACACAGGACTGAAAAAGACATCAAGAGGTTACCTAGTTTATTTTCTTCTCCAAGGCAGGACATCTAAGTTATTCCTAACATCACTGCCTGGGGACACATGGAGTCTCTCTCATTGCCTAAAATGTTTTCAAGAATCTCCAGAGTTTTACGGTACTCTACGTTCTTTACTATTAGAAAAATCTTTCTTAATAACCTGTCTCAATCTTTCTGTCTATAATTCAAGTTCACAACTCCTCTTTCTACACACCAAGGACATAGGAAGCCACTAACAACCTTCTCTACAAGGGAATTTCATACAGCTGATGACTATTTGCACATACCCTGGCTTTCTCCTATTTCCTTTTCCTCCCCAGGTAAGCCACCCCAATTCTTTCAGCTTTCCCTTTTAAAGTCACATTTTCTAGTACTCTTGATTATTCTCGTTGTTTTTCTGTCAACCCTTTACAGCTAATCTCCCTCATTCTTGAGATGCAGTAACTGCTTTTACTTGTGGCAGGTTCAGCTGAGTCTCTGCCAGTGTTGAGTAGGTTGGAAGGATTACTTCATCCATCTGGGAAGCTATATGCTTCTTTCTTTTATGCAAGTGTTGACTCACCTTAATATTATGACTGACTTTTTCCTCAGAAAAACTACTACTTAATCATTAATTTTTCCATCTTGTTTTAGTGCAGCTTGTTATTCCTGTGTATTTATAGCTATATGTTCCTAACAAATCTCATCCTATTTTTGAAGCCTAGTTCTCCAAAATGCCAATGTTATTTTGAATTCTAATCCAGCCTCTCAGTATATACCAAGCTTCCCACCCAGACCACCTTTCACCTGATTTAAAAAAAACCAAACATTTGATATAGCACAGATATCTCCAGCTAATCTTCACAACAAGCAACACAATACAAACTATTACCATGCTCATTCAATGACTCATTTAGGTTTGACATTTGAAAGAGTTCATTGGGGTGAGCTGCTGAAGCACTTCTAGCCCACAAAGGTCTCAGAACTCCCAGGAAAGGCATGGACACTTTCAGTCTAGTGAGCCAATCTGCTGGCTGCCTCTCTTTTGCCAACAAGGAACATACATGCACTGAATTCACAATTGTTTGGAAGAGACAACAGAATCCAACGCACCCTCAGTGGGAAGTCTGGTGGGTAAATTGTAGCTCAGTCCTAAGCAGGCAGGCTAAAGTAAAAATTGTAAAAACTTCAATGCAGGTGGCTGTGACATGGTCTCTCTGCAGACTAGCAGGAGTCTTTAACTAACTACAGCTATCAAAGATGTTATGTAAATGCCTGTCAAAGTTTTTGGAATCGATCCCAAACCAAAGACATAATGTCTCCTTGTTTTTAAGATGTATAAAGAGTAACCCCAGGTCTCATATGTATATGGGGTGTTCAGGTAGGAAATCTGAATGTGTTTAAAAAAGACGATTATTTAAATACATTAAAAAAAAAAAAAAATCACCATTAACCTCTTCAGAGTCCAGAAGTCTAAGTTTTTCTGAGAATATGAAGTGTCCCCCTTCCCATTCAACCTTCAATAAAGCACTAGATGAATGTTCTTTCAATCTGACAGATCCATTTAATGTTTTTCAAAACTGGTATATCTACCAGATATAAAGAGTAAAAACTGCAGATGTGGTTTTAGAGGGGAGAGGAGCTAATGCCAATACCGTCAGTCATCCTACTTTTTGACAACTGAACATATAATATTGTCCACATTTCTAGACAGCTATAAAAATATTTGTAATTTTCAGCAAAAAAAGTGAAAATAACTGCTTCATACCATCAGCAGCTGAGTCAAGAATCTTCTCACCATACATCCAGTGTCTGGGGAAGAAAGCGTAATAGGTAATTAGATGCCAGAACTCATCTCAATATTTCTTTTAACCAAACATAAAGGTGTGGAGCCACTAACTTTAAGCCTCTTGTGGCTAAAATCAGATCCCCTTTACTCAGTGCAATTCTAGGTTCTTCAGTGCATGGTGTTGTGAAGAACGTTTTAACACCTTTAGTCACAGGGCAGCAGATACCACTGTAATCTTCTACTGCTCGATACCGCACCTACAAATTTGAACAGAACACATCAATATATTATTGTAAGGAGTTATGGCCTTGCTGACAGTTTCATACCAAAAAAAAAAAAAAAAAAAAAAAAATCAATTCAAGCACAGTGTTAGATTTGAGCATAATGACAATCGCTCTCAAAGAGACTGAATTCTAAATTAACTGCTTAACAACGAAGCAGCGTCATCTTTATTATCACGGTTCTTATCATCTGGAAACTAAGGAGCAAATGCAAAGAAAGCCAAATGCTAAGTTTAATTTAGGCAGAGGTTGCAGCAGACTGTTTGCATAGAAACACAAAATCTTTATTTAATTGCTAGGTTTAAAACCAAGAAAAGAAATAGTCTCAGCAATTACTTACATTTATTTACACTGATATTTCAAAGTCACCTCAGACCAAACTTCACAAATACTTACACTTCTTACTCTCTTGTCTGCTTTCTGTTTCAGTTGCTCTATCTATAAATGATTATAAATAGAAATTTAGGCAACGTTTAGTTTAAGACGACTTGTGTATTCAACACAAAATGAAGTCAGGTATTGAAACCATTCAACAAACACAGGAAATTATCATCAGCACTTAAAAAAACCTCACAAAAGCATATCTTTTTAGCCTATCAAAAATACAAGAATATTTGACAGAACTCCTGTTTCTTAAGCATATGTATTACTAGTTAGTCTATTTTACTTATTTAAAAAGCTGGTATATTACTGCAAAGGAAAGCAAGGCAACTGGATAGTGGGGAGGATTAACTTGAGATATCATTGAAGATCAATTACCGTCAAACTGTATTGATGACAGCCATCTCTTACTGGCCAATCCAGGCCATCTCCCTCAGGAATCCCAGACCATGTAAACACTTGCTTGAAGTTCTTCCATTTACTTCCCATGTCATAGGGAAAAATAAAGGTCTCACCCGTTTGGTAGTACTGGATTCTGTCTTTGGCCTGGAAAATAATAAGAAATACAGTACATAGAAAAATACACTACAAACTGCAATTGAGCAGCAAATATTCAGAAGGCCAGATTATAAGCCCTGTATGGGTCCATGAGAGCTAATGGCAAACATTTTTGAGGCAAGAGCACAAAATCCCTGCTATACTAAGCCAGGCTTTTAAAACTACTTACAAGAACCATGGCATTTAGAAGTGCGACTGGTTTGGGTCGTGTGTCCCCCTGCCGCTTTACTCTTTAAGAACAGAGTCAACTGGCTACACTGATTAATCCACTCCATGCTCTGATTTATTTTATGGCTTTTTTCAAAGACTAATGTCCAACTATTTCTCAGTTACATACAAAGACTTCCACAGCTCAGGATTCTTTGACGAATGATCATGAGCATAATTCAACATTAGTAGGGTCTATTCCACCTCCAAAAACTGCATATACAGGCATGCTCTGAATCGCCCACATTCTGCAGTCATGAACATTTCATTCTTTCAGTAACGGTGACACCTAGTGGAGCAGCCACAGACGAGTTTACTCTTTGTTGCAATGTCATTTATATTAAACACTTATGTTTTACAGTCTGTGCTTAGTTTTCAGAAGGGATACATTAGCAGTCCGTGTTTTACAATAAAAATTTTAAACAGATTATTCCAAATTCTACTATATAGTTGTAACAGGGTTTTCTTCCATTTATGTTCCATTGTCCTATTATTCAATGGTCTAATGGGACTAGGATCCAGCTAAGCTAGATTCCGTGCAAAGAGAAGGCATTACAGTACTGAGGTACTTATACACAAGTCAAGCTCCTCATGTTGATTTTGACACAGAATAAGAGAGAGACAGCAAGATAATATTGTGGACTTATACAAAATAACCTGGTAGCACCAAACTAGTTTCTGAACACTGAGTCACTTTTTAAACTTAGCTTCTGCTGCTTGGCTTTATTTCTTCTGAAAAATCTTGTGAAAATCTCTATAAAGATACAGAAATCACAGAGAAATTTAAGAGAGAAGACTAGGTATCTCATTTTCTAGGACTACTTCAAAATCAAGGAAAATCTTCCCAAATTTAATCAGAGAAGTAGAAAATGAGGAAAATCATGAGCCAAAACATGCCATCTAGAATGGGTAGAGGAGGCTGACAATTAAAGACACAGGCAGGCATAACGAGAAGCAAAGACAACTCAAGCTTCAGATGAAAACACCCACATATTCCAAGTAGATAAGCAAGGTCTCTTAAAAGCAAGTATTCTTCTACGTTCACACAAATTCCCCCAAACAAAAAACAAAAGAAAAATCTAGGCAGTTTAATGGTTTCTCATCTATTGCAGTAACCTTCAGAGACAGTAGGGGAAAAGCTGGCTGTAGATGTTAAGTCAATGGTGAATTGAAATGACACCTTTGGTTTAAATCCAGAGAGGTGAAACAAGAAATGGATAAATATGGAGAATAAACTTTGTAACAATACAGTACAGACTACTGTAATAAAAGCTTACCTTTTCTTCAATCCAAGACTCGATTGAAGTTTTATTTGTCAAAATTACTTTCATCTAAAACAAAAGTGTTAGGTGAAATTAGGGTTGATTTTCTGCAGAAATACACCAGTTAGGCAAAAAAAACCCTCATTTAACAAACTACATGTGCTTTAAAACAACAAAGCAACTTTTACAGGCTTAACTAAAACATATAAAACATTCAAAATTAAGATTCACCACAGATATATGCTAACGCTACCCTCTAGAACTATACACTTAGACGTATCACATAGTATTTCAGTTTAGGCTTAAAATGTGTATTTTTGCTTCTTTCCAAAGATCTCAAGCATTTGAAGTAATATATCAGGCTTGTTTATACCCTGGTTTCAGGGATAGGGGTATGTACTCCTGAAATACCAAGTATTTTGCCTTTTCCAGAGGGTTTATAAAGCCCATCTCATGTTTTCTTAGTTCATTGGATATTCACCTCCAACTTCTCCCATAAGGAAAAAAATATTATTTTATATTAATTATAATGTATATGTATTTTATTATAACAATTGTGGTAACAACAGAGGAACTGGGAGAAAGCAACATAAGACCCTGGAAAAGTTACACAGCAACATAAGCTCCAAACAACAGCTCCTATCTCAATTCTGAATTCTGTTTCTGCTCCACAGCCAGGCAAAACTTACAGCTTTTAACTTCTTTATAACAGAAGCCATAAACTTACCTGGATAATAAACAGCATGCCAACAGCAATAGTTGTTCCTAATGCCAGTCCTAAGGCAAATAAAGATGCAGCAAATGCCGACAGTCCAAAGGGAATAATGGGTCGAGGGTCTCTTTTGGCTGCACTCATATCAATCTTTACAGAACTCCACCCAAAAGATATCTGCAAAGGGAAAATATCATAATTCATCTCTAGAACATTCTGACTGCTGAAACAAAACAAATTATCAATAAGAAATCTGGCTCTGAGTGTAGATGCCCAACTTCTGACAGGTTTATAATGCAAGTGGAATAACTAAAAATAAAAAAAAGATGTATTCAAAAGACACCTCCTCTTCAGAAATACATTCTTTGCTAGATGTAGGCCTTCTCTAGATGGAAAGCTAAATCAAAATCACCATCTTGCAAGCTCCACAACAAGTTAGACCTAAAATCTGCAAAAAAATCTGGACTCTGGCACACTAACAAAAACTTATTCACCAGTTTCAGATACAAAATGTTTGCATAGCACAGTATCCATTTTCAATGGAAATGCTACGGATTTTTCTCTGAAAGCTTTAGCAGATAGCAGTTCTTAACATTACTGCTCTGCAAACACAGCCTTCATCTGTTACATTCAGTTGATGTGTTCAAGCTCTTCACTGTAATCACAAAGGCTAAAATCAAAGCTCATAATCTTAACCATGGATCTGAGATAAGGGATGTATTGCAGAACAAGCTTTGCTTATTGTTGCTAGAGTTAATTTTTCCCATTTAAAACAAATTCAACACAATTTTGTTTTGGTTCCAAAAATAACGGACTTTTTTCTCCTTAAGGAAACGGATACAACTCTAAAAAAGTGGCAAGCAAAAGAAAATAAATAGCATCTAACTTGTGTGTTGGAAATAAATAGAAACTAGCTTCTGTGGCAGCCAGAACACAGCCTGCCTGCCTCTATATAAAGAACTA
>NW_010523974.1:99601-103559 GCF_000687285.1 Phaethon lepturus
CAAGGGAGAGGGGGGGGGGGGGGGGGGGGGGGGAAGGAAAGAAAATAAAAACTCTCTCTGAATCCTACCCCAATTAATAAATATAATTCTCACACGCAGAGAGCAGAACTGAGAGTATATGATGAAAGAATAACAAGGAATTCCATATGCTGCTTCTCAGGAAAACAAATCATCTCATACTTCCAGAAGTAAATTACTCATCTGACTTAAAAAAAATTTTAAGCATTTAATTATGTTTTCTTACTCTGTTGTAAAGCTGGGTGTACATAGTCATAACAAATATGAAAGAAGCATGAATGCATCCCAGTGGAGCTAAGAGGAGAAACAGAGTAAAAGATGCGTGATTCTGGTATCCACAACAGTTGTTGATCCAAGGACAATGGTGATCCATCTTCATGACACATCTGTGAATAATAAGTATTGATTAATACAAAGGACATTCATGACATTTTTCCAAAAAGCTCAAAGAAAAGGACAACTAGCTTTCTACTACTCAACCTCAATTCATTTAAACCCACCAATTTCCAACAGATCAACACAATAGTGTCTTTCTGTTGCTATTTAGAACGATATTTCATGTTGTAGAGTGAAAGAAAGCAAACCAAAAGGTGCTCTTAGGTCCTACCCTCCCTAATTATCCCTCCTTCTCTTTACTCCAACTTGCTAGTTGCTAAAAAACACCATATTCCAGAGTCAGGAGACAGAGGCCTAGGATGGGAAGAACCATCAACACAATTAAGCACTAATATTATTGTCAATTTTTTTAAATAAGCACACCAGGAAAATAAAGGAAATAGCAAATCCCCTGCCAACTACTTGCAGAAAGAACATATAAAGATACACAGACAGAAGCGTGTTAAAGCCGCTTTGTTTTCAGTAGCAGACCCTCTGAAAGCTTCATCAATTGCTATGTGTTGACCTTACACCACTGTAAATCCTTTTCTAAGTCTATTTAACAAGCATAAAAACCCTAGAGGCACTCTTCTATTCAATATAAAGCTGGTTATTTTGGTTTAGCTTACAGGTGCAAAAACACACCTGATAAAAGATTTGTCCACATCCCAAATTTAATTTATTTAACTTGACACGTGTAAAAAGTTACTAATTATAATGCTGCAATTCATCTGCACCAAGCCTAAGTCATAAACAAAGGATCAAATTACACAAATATCCAGCTCCTCTGAAAATAGAAGTTAATTGTTCTGTAACTACTGGCCTCATCTTTTAAGCTAGTCCATGTCCAACAGGAAATCTCTCCCTTTTAAAGAATGAACTACTCTTCATTAGCATATGCCCAACTGCCACTGTACAAGTTCTTGAACATATAATTATAAGCACAAGTGTTTCTGAAGAAGTTCCTAGATCTTAGCTAGAAACCTCATCCCGTTCAGGTGAGCCACAAGAAGTGACTCCACTCATGCACTGAAACTTGCCATAGCATAGAAGACTTTCAGCAGTGGTTTAAGTTACCTACTTTATTGCAACAGGCTAGAAATACATGCAGAATGAGTTACTTTGGCCAGAGTTCAGGGAGCAGAAAATTCTTAAAGCATATCAGCAAAATGATTTGCAGAATGCACTGCAGTTTCTTCTGTTTTATTTGACAAAAGATAAATTAAAGAACTTGCTTTTGAAAAGGCAATCACCAGGATCTGCTGCTGTTTTCTAAGTCCTCAGCGTAAAGACTGTCACTCAAGGAAGAGAATCTAATTTTAAATCTCAGGGTGATGCAGCCAAATTACAGCACTGCTCTACAGTTTCAGTCTCTACATCCTAAAAGCACACTGACCATGCATACTGTGTTTACAGAAATAACAAACGAATGCGTATGTTGCAATATCCTTCTACCATTTTCTCCAATAGTCCTTCAGAGGAGGACCTGCCCAGTAAACTCAAGATAAATGCAATTACAGCCTGGACTGCAGAGAGCTGAAGTGGCTTGCTTTTTTTTCAAGCTGCACTAAATTCCAGCACAGCTGTTTGTAATAAAAGCATCCTTTACCTCAGAACAAGTCTGTTGAAAGACTAACACATAACAAGGCACAAACTTTTTAAGTTAACCCAAAAGGCTTACTAGTTCACTTAACAGGCAGACTGCCCTCAAAAAACAAACCTTTAGTGAAGAGTAAAAGAACAGGCCAAAATTTCTACTCAAATCAACATTTAACTGGCATTTGGAAATATAACAGAATAGGCTTTTCTACTGTCTGAGCAGATGAATGCTTGGATTCAGAACTTAAAGGACTGAAAGACTTTTAGGTATTTGCACAGGCTCACTTCCCTGAAACTGCAATGCTTTGTTAATACTTTCAAGAAGTTCTTAAGAGGAACTGATTTCAAGCTAAAAAGAAAATGTTAAAAGATGGATTTATTTATTGAACTAAAACCCAGTAAAACCATACAGAAATCATACAACTAGAAAGTGGAAATATTTGAAACAGGTACAGTGTTCATATGAAAGTCTTTTAAAAATGCATAGTACATGCATGACTTGGAAGAACACATTACATTAATAGCTCATCATCAGATTAGAAGCTGCTTTAATATGGACTTTAAACAATTTTAAAGACAGACAGTACCTGTTACACTTTCGACAGTGGTGTGAACGTGGTGCCTTGTAAGACTGACACGCTTTACAGTATTGGAGATACATGCAGTCCTGAGATTTCTCCTTTAAACAGAAAAATAGGTGTGTTAGACATACACATAATCCTACTGGCAATACATATCTTGGCACTTTCCTAGCCTAAGCATCCTTGCTTTCTTCTGACAGGGTGTGCTTCATAACCCAACCCTATTTAATGGTAGGTGGCGAGGAGAGAAAAAAACAACATGAAATAATCTCTTGGTTATCAACACAGCCATCTCCCATTGTTGAAAACGATGGTTGCTAAAAAAATTAAACAGTTCTTCCATCAGGAAGAGTGACTGTACAAGCTGGGCTGCATAGTGAAGTTCTGAGAGTAAAAAACAGCACCAGGCCTTTAAAAGTTGAAGAAAAAAAAAAAAAAGGCACTTGTGCACCTTGTGTTTCCATTTCATACCATAAGCCAATCCAGGCTTACTACTAAGATACTGTACTGGTAAGCATTAACATTCAACTAGCTCTTGTTTGCCACTCTCTCTCTTACATACACACACACTGACTACAGAAAGAGGAGAACAGGGAGACTTGCGGATAGCAAGTAGTAATGCTGGCCAGAATCCATGAAGTGGAATACCGAGTTGTTCTCCTAGGACTACATCAGGATCCTCTTCTCACTAGACTTGGTCCCGGGAAATATTCCACAAGTAGAAATGTGATTATTACTAATCTTTAAGTCATGCCACTGGAACACAAACTCTGGCCAGCTGCCTTGAGATATTGAACCTGTATCATTCTGGTCCTTGACTACTACTCTTCCAAGAGATTACTGCAGCAAGGGAAATGCAGATTTCTACCACGACTTATAACACTGTACTGAACATACGATACACGTGTAATTTCCAGGCTGACATAAAAAAAAATTAAATTTGCTAAATGAAGTTCTTCTAATCCCTATTACTAGCAGCAAAGACTTCAATACAACAGCGTCTGCGTGAGCACACAGACAACCTTGAAGTTCTCATTCCTGGCTAACAGCACTTGTTTCCTGTTGTTTTGCTTTCAGAAGCATCCATAAAACACAACGAGTACTGCCAACGACCAAGCCCTGCCGTTCAGCCCCAGGTCGCCCTAGCAGGCCGAACAAGGAAGGGCTGGAGTAAGCTGGAGCACACTGGAAACAGCACCAAAGTGGGAAGAGAAGCAGAAAGTGAAGATGTCGGAACACGACCGGGAGAGAGGAGCGGCTTGAGGGGCAGGCTGCCTTCTTCGGGGAGAAAGGAGAAATGGTGGCCTCAAAAGGTACGCGATTTCTCCCGTCCTTCCGATCTCGGCACATGCTCCTCTCAGGGAGGCCGTCCCCAGCGCAAGGGC
>NW_010523974.1:103701-103919 GCF_000687285.1 Phaethon lepturus
CGCCGCCCCCGCCCCGGGGATGAGGCGATCGAAAGCCAGCGCTTACCGGCGTCCACCCCAGAGGGACGTACCCCGGGCCGACAAACATGGCGCTGAAGTAGTTGTAGAGGATCATGACGGTCCAGTTGAGAAGCATGATGAAGTTGACGCTTCCCCCGGCGGTGTCCAAGGGCCAGTACCACAGTGCGGCGTCCGCCATGGCCGTAGCGGAGCACACG
>NW_010523975.1:0-1659 GCF_000687285.1 Phaethon lepturus
CTCCCTGTTCACCCAGGCCAGTCATCTTCCCTGCGAGCACATCTTATGGCACACGGGGACTGCCTGTTCCTTGCACCTTTAAGATTTCCTTCTTGAAGCATGTCCAGCCTTCCTGGACCCCTTTGCCCTTAAGGACTGTCTCCCAGGGGACCCTCTCAACCAAGTCTGCCCCCCGGGTATCCATGGTAATGGTTTTGCTGACCCCCCTCCTTACTTCACCAAGAATCGAGAATTCTATCAAGTCATGGTCGCTAAGCCCAAGACGGCCTCCGACCACCACATCTCCCACCAGTCCTTCTCTGTTTGTAAACAGCAGGTCAAGTGGGGCACCTCCCCTGGTAGGCTCACTTACCAGCTGTGTCAGGAAGTTATCTTCCACACACTCCAGGAACCTCCTAGACTGTTTCCTCTCTGCTGTGTTGTATTTCCAGCAGACGTCCGGTAAGTTGGAGTCACCTAGAAGAACAAGGGCTAGTGATTGTGAGATTTCTGCCGGTCGCTTGTAGAATGCCTCATCTGCCTCTTTGTCCTGGTTGGGTGGTCTATAACAGACTCCCAGCATGATATCTGCCTTGTTGGCCTTCCCCCTCATCCTTATCCATAAGCACTCAACCTTGTCATCACAATCGTTGAGCTCTGTACAACTGAAACAGTCCCTAACATACAGAGCCACCCCACTGCATCTCCTTGCGAATGGGAAGCCCATCTTTTTTGCTCTCTGTTCTTGCAGCAGCAGAAAAACAAGTGAAGTGGAAGAGAAGCACATTCACTATATTACAGTCCCCCTGCAGACTTTTGAGACAGTGTCATAGCTCTACTATATTAAAAGTAGTACAGCATCACTGGAAACAGCAGACATATTAAATCAATAGCCTGGGTACCATGCTAACAGTAATTGCCTGTATTAACCTAAGATAATGTAAGGCTTCCCCCAGACGTATAACCACAGCTTATTCTAAAACTAGCAACTGACCAAGGGTTTTTCTTGCTGGTGTTTTGGTGGTGTTGTCCCTCAGCAGGCTATGCAGACTGTGTTTTGGGTAGTCCCATTTCATTCTTTCTCTGAAGAAGGCACAATAAGGAATGTGATTGTCATGGTTTAGCCCCAGCCAGCAATTAAGCACCACACAGCCACTCGGTCACTCCCCCCTCCCCCAGTGGGATGGGGAGAGAACTGGGAAAAACTCGTGGGTTGAGATACTAACAGTTTAATAGGACAGCAAGAGAGAAAGAAACAACAACGATAACAACAATAATAATACTGACAAAGGAATGTACAGGAATAAGTGATGCCCAATACAGCGATTGCTCACCACACGGTGATCGATAGCCCATCCCCGAGCAGCCATTTCCGCCCCCCAGCTAACTCCAGTTTATGTACTGGGCATGATGTATGGTAGGGAATATCTCTTTGGCCAGTCCGTGTCAGCTGTCCTGGCTGTGTCCCCTCCCAGCTTCCCATTGCACCCCAGCCTTCTTGCTAGCAGGCCAGCACAAGAAGCTGGACTGTCCTTGACTACTTAGCAACAACTCAAAATATCAGCATGTTATCAACATTTTCTCATCCCAAATCCAAAACATAGCCTCACGCTAGCTTCTGTGAAGAAAACCAGCTCTATCCTGGCTGAAACCAGGACAGTATCCACCCCTTATTCCATA
>NW_010523975.1:1787-3545 GCF_000687285.1 Phaethon lepturus
GTTCATTCGGTCCATGACTCTGGGCTTCATCCATCATAGCAGTCTCTCAGGGCAGGGGAGATGGTATGTGGTAAGATTGTTATCTGGCACGGACCATGTCCATGGTCTACGGGTTGAAGATGATGATCGCACAGACTGTGCTGGGCGCAAGTTGCTGCTCTGGTTCCATCACCGCTGCACTTTGCTCAGTTTCATTGAGGTTCATTCCTCATTAATCTCGATGATTCTTATTGTAATACCATTGATATGGCATATAGCAACCACAGTTGTGATGACATACAGTGTTATATAGCAATTAACACTATAAAACTCAAATAATTTTCTATTTTCCCCCACAATCAAATCTCCTTAAGGTACACATTGGACTTCCCCATCTTCCGGAATCACCCACCAAGTGCACCCAGGTCCCTGAGCAAAAGCAATCCCACAAATAGGTTTGCCTTTGCCTGAGGCAGGAGTAACCCAGACTGTCTTCCCCAGCATATTTTTCACGCGCACCACAGGGACTTTATCCCCTTCTACAGTATGTAAAAGTCTTGATTGGGCAGGGCCGGCTCTATTAGTAGATCCCCTAGTGTTGACTAACCAGGTGGCTTTGGCTAAATGTTTATCCCAATGTTTGAATGTCCCGTCACCCATTGCTCTCAGGGTAGTCTTTAACAGTCCGTTGAATCGTTCAATTTACCCAGAGGCTGGTGCATGATAGGGGATGGATGTGATATACCCACTCAATGCCATGCATGCTCTTTGGCCCAGGTGTCTGTGAGGTTGTTCCAGAAATGAAATGTCTGACTCAGTTCTTTCTTGGGTGCCATGTCACCATAAGACTTGCTTTTCAAGGCCCAGGATAGTGTTTCGGGTGGTGGCATGGGGCACAGGATATGTTTCCAGCCATCCGGTGGTTGCTTCCACCATTATGAGCACATAGTGCTTGCCTTGGTGGGTTTGTGGAAGTGTGATATAGTCAATCTGCCAGGCCTCCCCTTTTTTATATATCAGCCATCATCCTCCATACCAAAGAGGTTTTACCTGCTTAGCTTGTTTGATTGCAGCACACATTTCACATTCATGGATAACCTGTGCAATAGCATCCATGGTCAAGTCCACCCCTCAGTCCTGAGCCCATCTGTATGTTGCATCTCTTCCCTGATGGCCTGAGGTGTCATGGGCCCACCAAGCTATAAATAATTCACCCTTCTGTTGCCAAGCCTGATCCACCTGATGGTTGTTTTGATGTTCTTCAGTAGCCCGACTCTCGGGCATGTGCGCATCTACTTGACGTATTTTTACAACCAGATTCTCTAGCTGGGCAGCAATATCTTGCCATAATTCAGCAGTCCAGATGGGTTTTCCTCTGCGCTGCCAAGTGGTCTGCTTCCATTGCTGTAGCCAGCCCACAGAGCATTTGCCACCATCCATGAGACAGTACAGAGATAAAGTACTGGCCATTTTTTTCAATCAGCAATATCTAAAGCCAGCTGGATGGCTTTCACCTCTGCAAACTGACCTGATTCACCCTGTCCTTCAGCAGCTTCTGCAACTCGTCGTCTAGGACTCCATAGAGCAGCTTTCCACCTTTGATATTTTCCTACAATACGACAGGACCCATCAGTGAACAGCGCATGTTGCTTTTCGTTTTCTGGTAGTTCATTATACAGTGGGGCCTCTTCAGCGCACATCACCTCATCTGGCGGTATTCCCAAATCTTTGCCTTTGGCTAGTTGTAATGGGTTTGCGTGGCAAGGTTTTGGTAGCCGG
>NW_010523976.1:0-18045 GCF_000687285.1 Phaethon lepturus
CTAGTACAGGAAACATCCAGTCTAATTTCTCCCACGCTCACACTCTCTTGCTGCCACTTTGAATCCTTGCACTGACTACTTACAAAAGGCTTGTTCTAGGAAGGACTTTTTTTGCTAATCCTCACTTTCCCTTGCATTCCGTGCAGATAAACACCAAGGCTCGGGCTCTGTTCTTTCCCTGTGCCCTTCCTCTCCCTGTACTACTCCCAAACGCTTTATTGAAACCTTGCCATGAGCGCTACCACTAGTAAGATGCTAGGAAGCATTTCTATTACTGGTCCTCACTTTCCCTTGCAGCCTTTGCAGATAAACACCAAGACCAGGATACTGGTGTTTCCTAGCCTGGGAAACAGTCAGTGTTCTTTCTCTATCACTCACATTCCCAAGTGGTATAGTTAAACCTTGCCCAGACTGCTCCCGCTAAAAAACGGCTAGGAAGTACTTCTATCACTGGTCCTCACATCCCCTTGCAATCATTACAGATAAACAATAAGAATGGGACTCTGCTCTTTCCGAGTCCTGGAAACAGCCACAATGCTTCCTCTCACTGTAGTACTCCCAAACGGTTTACTGAAACCTTTCCATGGTTACTCCCTCCAGGAAAATGCTTTGAAGGACACTAATTGTCTCCACAACATATTAGCCAAAATACAGTAACGGCTTTAGTACTGAGCTTAGATGATACCACATTAAGCTCAAGGTCAGTGTTCTAAAAATAAATCTCGCAGACGAGACATTACTAATCATCGCAGAGTACAGCAGCCTGAAGAAACCAACACTGATCCTTAACATGTACGGCAAAGATGAGAGCATCATGCAAATCAAATAAACTGATATTGTGACCTGCAACCATTCTTATCTCAAGCCTCGAGCCCCAAGTTGGGCGCCAAAAAGGACTGTCGTGTTTTAGCCCCAGCTGGCAACTAAGCACCACGCAGCCACTCACTCACGCCCCCCACGGTGGGATGGGGGAGAAAACCCAAAGAGTAAAAGTGAGAAAACTCGTGGATTGAGGTAAAGACAGTTTAATAAGTAAAGCAAAGTGATGCCCAATACAGCGATTGCTCACCACCCAGCGATCAACAGCCCGTCCCCGAGCAGCGATTTCCTCCCACCAGCTAACTCCAGTTTATGTACTGGGCATGACGTTGTATGGTAGGGAATATCTCTTTGGCCAGTCTGGGTCAGCTGTCCTGGCTGTCTCCCCTCCCAGCTCTCTGTACACCCCCAGCCTCCTTGCTAGCAGGCCAGCACAAGAAGCTGGACTGTCCTTGACTGCTTAGCAACAACCCAAAACATCGGCACATTATCAACAGTTTCTCATCCCAAATCCAAAACATAGTCTCACACTAGCTTCTGTGAAGAAAACCAGCTCTATCCTGGCTGAAACCAGGACACAAGGTTTCTGCATAGGTCTTGGGAATACAGCAGGGAGATGAAGCATAACGGCTGTTTCCAGAACAAGGAAAGAGCAGATCCCCAGTCTTGGTGTTTATCTGCAATGACTGCAAGGGAAAGTGAGGAGCAGTAGTAGAAGCCCCTCCCAGAAAGCTCCCTGTCAGAGCAGTCAAGGCATGGTTTCTATATAGGTCCTGGAGTACCGCACGGGGAGTAAGCATAATAGCTCTTTCCAGTACGACGAAAGAGCAGAGTCCAAGTCTTGGTGTTTATCTGCAATGACTGCAAGGGAAAGTGAGGACCAGTAATAATTCCTAGTATTTTCCCAGTCGGAGCAATCTAGGCTAGGTTTCAATATAGCACTTGGACATACTATAGGGAGAGAAAGCAGAGTGGCTGTTTCCAGTCTGAGGAAAGAGCAGAACTCCAATCTTGGTGTTTAACTGCAAAGGCTGAAAGGGAAAGTGAGGACTTGTAATAGAAGTGCTTCCTAGCATCTTACTAGTGGTAGCACTCATGGCAAGGCTTCAATAAAGCATTTGGGAGTACTACAGTAAGAGGAAGCATAATGGCTATTTCTAGTACGACGAAAGAGCAGAGCCCGTGTCTTAGTGTTTACCTGTAATGACTGCAAGGGAAAGTGAGGACCAGTAATAGAAGCCCTTCCTAGCAGGTTCCCTGTCGGAGCACTCAAGGCAAAGTTTCAATATAGCACTTACTTAGGAGTATGACAGTGAGAGGAAGAAAAGTTGCTGCTTCCAGGGCTTGGAAAGAGCAGAGAACCATTCTAGTGTTTAACTTAAATGACTGCAGGGAAAGTTACGACCAGCAAAACAAGCCCTTCCTAGCTCTATCCTTGTGGGAACAGTCACTGCAAGTTTTCAATGTGGCAGCTTAGCGGTGCTAGAGTGACAGAAGGTAGATTGGCTGTTTCCAGTAGGAAGACAGAGCAGATCCCCAGTCTTAGTGTTTATCTGTAATGATTGCAAAGGGATGTGAGGAGCAGTAATAGAAGTCCTTCCTAGCAGCTTCCCTGTCGAAGCAGTCAAGGCACGGTTTCAAAATAGCGCTTGGGAATACGACAGAGAGAGGAAGCATAGTGGCTGCTTCCAGTACTCCGAAAGGCCAGAGCCCCAGCCTTGTTGTTTATCTGCAAGGGCTGCAAGTGAAAAATTAGGACCAGTAATAGAAATGCTTCCTAGCAGCTTCCTTGTGGTAGCAGTCTGAGCAAGGTTTAAATATAGCGCTTGGGAATGTGAAAGATAGAGAAGGAACACTGACTATTTCCCAGGCTAGGAAACACCAGTGTCCCAGTCTTGCTGTTTATCTGCAATGACTGTGAGGGAAAGTGAGAACCAGTAGTAGAGGCCTTTCTTAGCACCTTCCCTGTCGGAGCAGTCAAGGCAAGGTTTCTGTGTAAGTGTTGGCAATGCAGCAGGGAGATGAAGGAGAATGGCTGTTTCCAGTACTAGGAAAGAGCAGAGCCACAGTGACCTCGAATGAGAGCAAGGGGAAGTGAAGTCCTGCAACACCAGTCCTTCCTAGAATCTTCCTAGAGGGAGTAACCATGGAAAGGTTTCAATAAACCATTTGGGAGTACTACAGTGAGAGGAAGCATTGTGGCTGTTTCCAGTACTCAGAAATAACAGAGTCCCATTCTTATTGTTTATCTGTAATGATTCCAAGGGGAAGTGAGGACCAGTAATTGAAATGCTCCCCAGCTGTTTCCTAGTGGGAGCAGTCTAGGGAAGGTTTAAATATAGCGCTTGGGAATCTGAGAAGTAGAGAAGGAAGACTGACTATTTCCGAGGCTAGGAAAGACCAGTGCCCCAGTTTTCATGTTTATCTGCAATGGCTGCAAGGGAAAGTGAAGACCAGCCAGTAATAGAAGCCCTTCCTAGCACCTTCCCTGTCAGAGGTCTCAAGGCATGTTTTCTGTATAGGTCTTGGGAGTACTAAAATGAGAAGAATCACAGTGGCTGTTTCCAGTATAAGGAAAGAGCAGAGCCCGAGTCTGTGTGTTTATCTGTAATGACTGCAAGGGAAAGTGAGGACCAGTAACAGCAGTCCTTCCAAGCCGCTGCCCTTTGGAGCACTCAAGGCAGTTTCAATATAGTGCTTGGGAGTACAACAGTGAGAGGAAGAAGAGTTGCTGCTTCCAAGGCTAGGAAAGAGTAGTGCACCATTCTTTGTGTTTAACTTAAATGACTGCAAGGGAAAGTGACAACCAGCAAAAAAAGTTTTTCCGAGTAATGTCCCTGTTGGAGCAGTCAAGGCACAGTTTCAATATAGTGCTTGGGAATATGACAGGGAAAGGAAGCAGACTGGCTGTTTCCACTACTAGGAAAGAGCAAAGCACCATTCTTAGTGTTTATCTGCAAAGGCTGTAAGGGAAAATGAGGACCAGTAATAGAAGTCCTTCCTAGCAGCTTCCCTGTTGGAGCAGTCAAGGCACTGTTTCAATATAGCGCTTGGGAATGTGAGAGAGAGAGATAGAAGAGTGACGGTTTCCAAGGCTAGGAAACACCAGATCCCCAATCTTGGTGTTTATCTGCAATGACTGCAAGGGATAGTGAGGACCAGTAATAGAAGCACTTCCTAGCAGGTTCCGTGTCAGAGCACTCAAGGCAAAGTTTCAATATAGCACTTGGGAGTACGACAGTGAAAGGAAGAGGAGTAGCTGCTTCCAAGGCTAGGAAAGAGCAGAGCACCATTCTTAGTGTTTAACTTAAATGACTGCAAGGGAAAGTGACAAGCACTATCCTTGTGGGAGCAGTCAGTGCAAGTTTTCAATGTGGCAGCTTATCAGTGAGGGAGTGACAGAAGGTAGATTGGCTGTTTCCAGTCTGAGGAAAGAGCTGAATCCCAGTCTTGGTGTTTATCTGCAAGGACTGCGAGGGAAAGTGAGAACCAGTAGTAGAGGCCTTTCTTAGCATCTTCCCTGTCAGAGCAGTCAAGGCAAGGTTTCTGTGTAAGTGTTGGCAATGCAGCAGGGAGATGAAGCAGAATGGCTGTTTCCAGTACTAGGAAAGAGCAGAGCCACAGTGTTGGTGTTCACCTGCAATGACAGCAAGGGGAAGTGAAGTCCTGGAACACCCGTCCTTCCTAGCATTTTCCTAGAGGGAGTAACGATGGAAAGGCTTCAATAAACCATTTGGGAGTACTACAGTGAGAGGAAGCATTGTGGCTGTTTCCAGGACTCGGAAAGAGCAGAGTCCCATTCTTATTTTTTATCTGTTATGACTGCAAGGGGAAGTGAGGACCAGTACTAGAAGTCCTTACTAGCATCTTCCTAGTGGGAGCACTCATGGCAAGGTTTCAATAAAGCTTTTGGAAGTACTGCAGTGAGAGGAAGCATAGTGGCTGTTTCCAGTACTCAGAAAGAGCAGAGTACCTGTCTTTGTGTTTATCTGTAATGACAGTAAGCGGAAGTGAAGAATACTAATAGCAGTCCTTCCTAGCAGCTTCCTGTTGGACAAGTCAAGGCAATTTTTCTCTATAGGTTTTGGGAATACGGCAGGGAGAGGAAGCAGACTGTCTGTTTCCAGCAATGGGAAAGAGAAGAGACCCAGTCTTGGTGTTTATCTGAAATGACTGCAGAGAAAGTGAGGACCAGCAGCACAATTCCTTCCTAGTACATTTCCTGTCGGAGCAATCAAGGCAAGGTTTCAATATAGCACTTGGGAGTATGACAGGGAGAGGAAGCAGACTGGCTGTTTCCAGTAGTAGGAAAGAGCAGAGTCCTATTCTTACTTTTTATCTGAAATGACTGCAGGGAAAGTGAGGAACAGTAAGAGAAGTGCTTCCTAACATCTTCCTAGTGGAAGCACTCATGGCAAGATTTCAATACAGCGTTGGGACAGCTACAGTAAGAGGGAGCATAGTGGCTCTTATCAGTACGAGGAAAGAACGGACCCCCAGCCTTGGTGTTTATCCGCAAAGGCTGCAGTAGAAAATAAGTAGCAGTAATAGTATTGCTTCCTAGCAGCTTCCTTGTGGGACCACTCTGGATAATATTTCAATATAGCGCTTGGTAATACGACAGTGAGAGAAAGCTTAGTGCCTGTTTCCAAGGCTAGGAGACAGCAGAGCCCCTATCTTAGTGTTTAGCTGAAATGACTGCAGAGAAAGTGAGGACCAGCAACACAATTCCTTCCTAGCGCTTTCCTAGTTAGGAGCAGTCCGGGCAAGATTTCAATCTGGAAGTACTTCCTAGCAGCCTCCTAGTGGACGGAGTCTGGGCAATGTTTCAATATAGCGTTTGGGAGTACTACAGTGAGTGGAAGTATAGTGGCTGCTTCCAAGGCTAGGAAAAAGCAGAGCCCCATTTTTAGTATTTATCTGAAATGAATGCAAGGGAAAGTGAGGACCAGTAATAGAAGTGCTTCCTAGCAGATTCCTAGTGGAAGCAGTCTGGACAAGGTTTAAATATAGCGTTTTGGAGTACTACAGGGAGAGGAAGCAGACTGGCTGTTTCCAGGAGTAAGAAAGAGCAGAGCCCCATTCTTAGTGTTTATCTGAAATGACTGCAGGGAAAGTGAGGAACACTAATAGAAGTCATTTCTAGCAGCTTCCCTGTTGGAGCACTTTAAGGAAACATTTCAATTCAGGGCTTGGGAGAATGACAGTAAGAGAAAAAAGAGTTGCTGCATCCAAGACTAGGAAAAAGCAGAGCCCCATTCTTAATGTTTATCTGAAATGACAGCGCGGGGAAGTGACGAGCGCAATACCTTGTGTGAGCAATCAGTGCAAGGATTCAGTCTGGTAGCTTGGGTGTGTGAGTGTGCAAGAAAGCAGAGTGGCTGTTTCCAAGGCTAGGAAACACAAGAGCCCCTTTCTTAGTGTGTATCTGCAATGACTGCAAGGGAAAATGAAGACCTGTAGTAGATGTGCTTCCTAGTAGCTTCCTAGTGGCAGCAGTTTGAGCAATGTTTCAATATAGCACTTGTGAGAGCTACAGTGAGAGGAAGCATAGTGCCTGTTTCCAAGCCTAGGAGACAGCAGAGCCCCTATCTTACTGTTATCTGAAATGACTCCAAGAGAAAGTGAAGACCAGCAACAGCATTCTTTCCTAGCACCTTCCTAGTGGGGAGCAGTCAGGGCAAGGTTTCAATATAGCGCTTGGGGACATGACAGGGAGATGAAGCAGACTGGCTGTTTCCAGTACTACGAAAGAGCAGAGACTCAGTCTTGGTGTTTATCTGCAAAGACTGCAAGGGAAAATGAGGACCAGTAATAGAAGAATTTCTTATCAGCTTCCTAGTGGGAACAGTCAGGGCAATGTTTCAATATAGCATTTCGGAGTACTACAGTGACAAGAAGCATAGTGCCTGTTTCCAAGGCTAGGAGATAGTAGAGCCCCTATCTTAGTGTTTATCTGAAATGGCTCCAAGAGAAAGTGGGGACCAGCAAAACAAGTCCTTCCTAGCACCATCCTTGTGGGAGCAGTCAGGGCAAGGTTTCAATATAGTGCTTGGGAATACGAGAGGGAGAGGAAGCAGACTGGCTGTTTCCAGTAGTAGGAAAGAGCAGAGCCCCAGCCTTGCTGCTTATCTGAAATGACTGCAGCGAAAGTGAGCAACAGTAATAGAAGTCCTTCCTAGCAGCTTCCCCATTGTAGCAGTCAAGACAAGGTTTCAATACAGCGCTTGAAAGTATGACAGTGAGCGAAAGAAGAGTTGCTGCTTCCAAGACTAGGAAAGAGCAGAGTCCCATGTTTATCTGAAATGACTGCAGGGAAAGTCAGGAACAGTAATAGAAGTGCTTCCTGACATCTTCCTAGTGGGAGTACTCACAGCAAGGTTTCAATAAAGCATTTGGGAGTACTACAGTGAGAGGGAGCATAGTGGCTGTAACCAGTACGAGGAAAGAGGAGATCCCCAGTCTTGGTGTTTCTCTGCAATGACTGCAAGGGAAAATGAGGACCGGTAATAGCAGTCCTTCCTAGAAGCTTCCCTGTCGGACCAGTCAATGCAAGGTTTCAAAATAGTGCTTGCGAATATGACAGGGAGATAAGCAGACTGGCTGCTTCCAAGACTAGGAAAGAGTAGAGCCCCATTCTTAATGGTTATCTGAAATGACTGCAAGGGAAAGTGAGGTCCAGCAAAACAAGTGCTTCCTAGCACCATCCTTTTGGGAGCAGTCAGTGCAAGGTTTCAATATAGCACTTGGGAATACAACAGGGAGAGGAATCAGACTGGCTGTTTCCAGTACTAGGAAAGAGTAGAGCCCCAGTCCTGGTGTTTATCTGCGAGTACTGCAAGGAAAAGTGAGGAACAGTAATAGAAGTCCTTCCTAGCATCTTCCCAGTGGGAGCACTCAGGGCAAGGTTTCAATATAATGCTTGGGAGTACGAAAGTGAGAGAAAGATTAGTTGCTGCTTCCCAGACTAGGAAAGAGCAGAGCCACATTCTTAATGCTTATCTGAAATGACTGCAAGGGAAAGTGAGGACCAGCAAAACAAGTCCTTCCTAGCACCATCCTTGTGGGAGCAGTCAGGGCAAGGTTTCAATAATAGCGCTTGGGAATACAACAGGGAGAGGAAGCAGACTGGCTGTTTCCAGTAGTAGGAAAGAGCAGAGCCCCATTCTTAGTGTTTATCTGAAATGACTGAACGGAAAGTGAGGAACAGTAATAGAAGTGCTTCCTAAAAGCCTCCTAGTGGGAGCAGTCTGGGCAATGTTTCAATAGAGTGCTTTGGAGTGCAACAGTGACATAAGCATAGTGCTCGTTTCCAAGGCTAGGAGACAGCAGAGCCCCTATCTTAGTATGACTCCAAGAGAAAGTGAGGACCCGCAACACAATTCCTTCCTAGCACATTCTCTGTGGGAGCAGTCAGTCCATGGTTTCACTATAGCGGCTTGGAAGTGTGAGAGTGAGAGAAACTATAGTTGCTGTCAGGTGCATTTCTCATTCCTGGTGCGCCCATTAGTTTCGAGCTCTGCCCACCCAAAGGAGCAACCTCTGGCAGCAACGCCCTGCTTGGTGCTCTCTTTTTAGCAGAGTGAAGGAGCAGTAACGCATATGTGAGTACTTCACCAGCTGCCGAGGTGCAGCCCAGGGGGTGTAGCCAGCAAGTGCAGACAGGAGATGGAACTGGAAAAAATCAGTTGTCTTTTGCTTTGTGCACGTTACTGGCAGTACGCCATTTCTTTTGCTCTCAGCAATTTCAGGCAGCCCTAATTCATACGCCTGCCTTTAAAGCCAGCGCCTCCGTCTCTCCCTGCCACCGTTGCTGTCAGTCCTGCAGCTTTGCCAGGTGCTCGCTGTGCCTATGGTGTCTCAGGCACCTGGGAAGGATTCTTTCCAACCCGGGTGTATTTTTGGAGCCTTCCGTGATACGTTTAAGGTGTTTCCCTAGGGAACCGCAATCTGTCTCTTCCAAAGATCACCTACTGTGTGTTAGGCGCCTCCATTCACACACATGCCTGCTGCGTGCGAGGCGTATCCCTACATGTCACTTCGCGGTGACACCGCCGTGCTCGTCGCCGCCTCGCGGTTAGGAGAGGCAGCTGCCGCCCCACGTGTGCTGTGCTGGTGGACGCCCGGCACACAGAACGTGGAACGGCAGCGCCAGTGTGGCCCTGGGACAGGCGCCGTGCGGTGGGTGCGTGCTGCTGCTGGTGCCACCCTGTAGCCACAGCGCGGTACTGCAGCCTGGCATTTGCGTGCCGTCCCTGGCACCTCCAGCATGCCGTTGGCATCCGGCACATGTGCAGTGTGCAGGAGCAGCATGGAGGTGTAGCGGGGTCCTGTTTCCAGCAGCAGGTGAGGGCCAGAGCCACCGGTGAGGTGAGCGAGCCCCTTGGGCGGGTGTGGTGTGCACTTGCTGCCCGAGGGTGGTGGGGCAAGGAGCTTCAAGCCACCCGCTGCCGGCCCGCTGGAGGCAAGTTGGATCAGGGCAGCCCCAAGGAATTAGAAGGAGAAGGGAAGGGGGGAAGGAGGCAGACACTCCCCAGGCGCAGACGCCAGGCACCTTCCAACTCGCCAGAACCCCCCTGAGTCTCTCCTGGCGGCCCTTACCCCGCGCAGCTGCCCCCAGCTCCAGCTCCTCCCCTGACGCCTGTCCCGTAAGGCCCCCCCCAAGCCCTGTGGTAGAGGCAGCAAGCTGGGCCTCGTGTGCGCTGGATTCTTCCTGAAAGCAGGTGTCTTTAGCAGCAGTGCAGGGACAGAGCGGCGTCTCCAGTAGCCCCCATGGAAGGAGGCTATTCGGCCAGGGGTGGACTATGGTAATAATGGCTGGGGGTTGCCACGGTGATGATGTGGTGGTCCGTTCCTCCCCCTGGGGGTGCTGTTGACTGCACCCACCTCAGGCTTGCGCGGGTTGTCTCTGCCTGGCCTTGCTCTCCTCGTGGCATGGCTGCAGAAAGGGACAGGCGGAGCGCTTACCAGCTGCGGACAGGAGCTGCCGCGGCCAAAGAATGGTAAAGAAGAAGAAATCAAAGGCCATCTGGCTGGCAGATGCCTCCCACTGCAGGGAAGAGAGAGCCTGCCATTCCAGATGAGGTAGGCTCCCTCTTTGTAGTCCGCAGCAGGCCAGACCACCAACATGCAGGGTCTGTACGCATCACCAAAAGCGGCCGTGTAGTGCACAAGCGAGGCTACATGTGTAGGAAGTCTCATCTTGTAAGAGCTGTAAGACACCCCTGTATTTTCTTAGGTGGAGGACAGCCAAGCAATAGGAGTTACAGAAGAGGAAAGGAGGAGAGAATGAGGAAGGAGCATCTGAACTGGCAAATTCTCCCAGCAGTGCTGAGAGTGAATGCTGCAGTGAGTCCAAGGTGCTCGGGACCCTGTTGCCCCTACTCTGCATCCCAGGCCCTCACTGCTCCTCCCCTGGCTCTTTCCCATGATGCTGAGATTTTTGTTTTCTTTTTTTCCCCCTCCCTGTACCTCGCTTCTCCATCTCACTCTGACCAGCTCCCTGTCCCCATTTTTAGGTCCTCTCTCTGCCTACCATGTAGCCTGTGGCTATCTTTCCTTCCTCTGCCTCTCTCAGTCTGGCTCCCTGTCCCTCCTTTTTCATTCCTTCCTCTCTGCCATGTAGCATGTTGCTGCTATTTTCTTTCGCAGTCTCTCTCTGTCTGGATCCCAGCCACCATTTTTGCCTTCCTCCCACTCTGTCCTGTAGCTTGTCGGTATTTTTGCTGATTCTGGCTCTCTCTACCTGGCTCCATGTCCCTTCACTGTGTTCAAGGTCTTCCTTCTCGGCCCTGTAGCACATCACAAGTCTGTTTCTTCCTCTGTCTCCCTTTATCCTGCTCCCTGTCACTGTTTTGCAATTTCGTCCTTCTCAGCCCTGAGCCACATTGCAGTTTCATTTCTTCTGCCATCTTGCCCTGTCCGTCTCTCGGCCAGGATCTTTTAATTCCTCTCTATCTGTCTTGAAGCCCATCACCATTTTATTCTTTCTCTCTGTCCGGCTCCCTGTCTCTGTCTTTACTTACTCTTTTAAATTCCTCCCTCTCTGCCCTGCAGCTTGTTGCTATTTTGCTGTTCTCTGTCCCATGTCTTGAATCGCTCCCTCTCTGCCCTGTAGCCTGTCACAGTGCTTTTTTTTTCCTTCTCTGTCACTCTCTTTCTGTCCGGCTCCCTGTCCCTACTTTTTAATTGTGCCTTCACTGCCCCTGTCGCCTGTTGCTATCTTCTCTGTCTCTGCCTCCCTCTGTATGGCTCCCTGTCCCTTCCTTTTGGAAACGCCTCCCTCTCTGTCTTGGATCCCATTGCAGTTTTTCCTTTCTCCATTTCTCTCTGGCTGGCTCCCACTCCCTGTTTTTCAATTTCTTCTTTCTCTATCTCTCTGTCCAGCTTTGGATCCCAATTTTTTAGTTCCTCCTCCTCTTCCCTGTATTCCCTCAAAATATTGAGTAGGATCAATCTCTTTCACATGAGCTACAGAAAATGTTTCCTGTTACCTACGAAGATAACATAGTTATTAATGGTCTTCTGTAGTTCCAAGCATGGTATTTTGAGTTTTCCTGGATCAGCATCATAAAGATGCCGATTGTTCATTCAGGGAGAATTTTAGCCGCAGCCTTACTGCTAGGTTCTTTGTAAGATTCTTTATAACTGCCGTACCTTCAGTGTATAATGTATATGTTCAAACAAAAGTGAGGAGAACACTAGAAAAATAATAAATTCAATATTTGTTTAGTCATCTTAGTAAACAAGAGTCCTTTTCCTCAGTCTTAAAGAGGAAGATTATTTACAATGATATAAATGTGATAGGTGCTCAGTGGATAACGTTATCAGACAGGCCTATCTTTTTCTTTTCAAAAGGCTTGTGATTTGTACCGTATGTAATACAAAACTAATTCTCATTCAGAGGGTCTCCTCGGAGCTGGGTTTTTAAACCAGTCACCTACAACTACCAACTAATCACCTACCAACTTCTAAGAGTTCAAGTGTAGATTTGATGTTTGGGGCTGCTGAAGACTTTTCATGGGTATGCAGATGTACCCAGCATCTATCTTAGTTGCTCCAAGAGTATTCCTAAAGCTGACAATTGAGCAGGGAGGCTTATACTACTCATTGCCTATATATCAGACTTGCTATTTTGCATTACTGTTGTTAAAGGAGGTAAGCTTTTTATCATTGGAGACACTTGCCAGCTCTTAGGGGGACATTTATGCTGTTTAGATTAGATGTTGGGGTTAGTCTACTGAATGTAAAAGAAATACTTGGTTACATAGGCTGTAAAAAAGTGCAGTTTTTTCCTTCCTATTCCTTTGTGGCAATACAAATTTCATAGCTCCACCAATATGTGTGCATTTAGAATTCCTTGAAGACACTAGTTAATTCCTATTTCCTCCATTTCATGCCTCAAATATGTTTTCTGGTAAGAACAGACTCATTACCCAACTATCATAGTCTAGAAAATGTAGATTTTCCTCAAGCTACCTTTGTACTAATTTTTCCTCACTTACCTGCTTTAAAGTTAAACAAATAGTCATTTCTTAGGTTTGTAATAGGAAAACAACACGAACTGATTTCACAGGAAGGTGAGCTGCTTAGAACTTGTGTGGATACTCTATTTCTTCCTCATTGTATTAAAGCACTTTTCTTGACTGAGCTCATTTTTTGTTAGTCGTGAAACCTAAAGCCATTGCTGTGTAAAACTTAATGGATGCTATCTTTCACAAGCTGATCTTCACATGCCCAGTTTCCTTGCAGGGTGTCTGCTAGAAGGTTAAAGAATATTCTAACTCAAGCATGTATTTTATTTTTCTTAATCTACTCTTCCCCAGTTCCCTAAATCTTTGCTATTCAAGTCAGGATGGAGAAAAATGTAGGAAAGTTCAGCTCATATAATAACTTTGGAAAGACATAATTCAGAAGTGTTATGCTATGGGGCACATTTAATATCTGCCAACAAGTTTCGTATAATTGCTGATACTTTTTTTTCAGAAATTAATGTTTCTTTTAAAGAGAAATACCTAATCTCCTTAGCTCCATGAGAACTTTGAAAATATATGTTACCAAAAAAGTCAGCAAGAAAACCCTCTAACACTTAGTTTGCTAAGTTTTAGAAGGCAGGCGGTCTTTATTGTAGCGCTGGATGCACGGGGGATCGCTCCACCTAATGTGCATACCCTGAAACAAAGGTTCATCCTTTATATACCTGAAAGACACGAATATTCACACATTTTCCAACAAATCTCTGCTTCCCTGCCTATGTACTACATTTACATAATGCTGGCATTGTAAAACTACACTACGCACGCACAGGGGTCTCGAGTGGTCATCGGTGGTCATTTGGGGAGTTAGCACCCTACTCCTTTTTCCCTTTTATGGTCACAGGTCTCCTGAGGATAGTTTCTTCTCCTTGGATGTTTGCCCCTTCTGTTGTTCAGCCAAGCGATTCTTTCTTATCATCCTTGTTTGAGCGCTCCTGCTAGGATGTTTCTGTGTTCAAGGTTAAGATATCTCCTCTGTATCATTAATTTCTCAGTCCTTGCTCTTAACTCTTCTTTGTTTTGATTTCATGAGGCCTCTTGGTTAGCATTGAGGCAAGTATAGCCTAAGAACTATGACAGCAGGCTGTTAAACATAATCACACAGTTATTAGGCTAAAGAAATCTGTACAAAAGTTAAACTAATCATGTAACCGTAACCCTCCAGAAAGTACACAAATGTATCACATAGACCTCTTGTTCTAGATTTGTTTCTGGCAATGTTAACAGGATATTGTATGCACTTTTCAAACACAGGTTTTGTCTCTGCTAAAGACAAACAGATGTCATCTTTCGGAATGTATGAACTGAAACACCATTTGTGAACTGCTTTATTCAGCCAGTTGGTATTATGACTATTTTAAATTCAGTAATCTATGAGCAATTACTTTTAAGGTCTCTTGGTTCAGAGGCAAAGTCGGGTACTATGGAGTCCATACTGCATCTCTGATTCCAATATAACGTGGAGAAAAGAGCTTGTTTGTTTTAGGGCTCTAAGCATCTGCAGGTTCCACTGAAGTGAGCTGAAATCCTGAACAGATGGGCAGCTCTGCAAATCCAAAGTTTAGTTTAAAAATTGTGGGCAGTTCACTGGTTCCTTTGTTGGATGTGAATTGTTTACAGGTTTGGGTTTGGGTTTTTTGTTAGTTTTCTCTGTAGAATGAAATTTAATTTCTCTTCATTGAAGTGTTGGAGTAATGTGCTGTCACAATGATAATACTGAGGAGAAAATTAAAATTAGTATTTTGACTGGGCAGGTGAAATTGTATTTTCCTCTCCATGCATTTCATTCTTCCTTTTAAAGGACCAGTTCCTATTTAAAGCTTATTTATATTTTATGCCCTATGTGATGTACTCTGTAGAACAATGTTTTCTTCTAAAAGGATGAGCTCTTCTGCTGTAGGTGTGCAAATATTGTGATAGCAGCCTGTGCATCACTCTTAGTTTAAGTTTGTCCAACCTTTCCAATTAAAAAAAAAAAAAGGTTTTCAGTGTCTTGAAACTTTGTTAAGTGTCACCCTTTTTTATGGGCTAAAACTTGCAAGTTCCTGGAAGTTTTGTGTTTCAACTAAAATGTTTGAGGTGTTTCTGAGAACTAGATTACAGGAAATATGTTATTGGTTAATGTTCAAATCGTCTTACACCTGTTTTTTGGAAGGTCTAATGTTCACTTTCTTTGCAATAGGTCTGTAGCAGGAGGGCACATTTGTTTCAGCTTTGCATTTTGATGTCAGCAATTAAAAAAAAAAGTCATCACTTGTTTATGTGTATGCATTGGAAAGTTTTAACTTGGCAGGTAAGCTTGTTGCAGTCAGGGTCAAGATTTCTGCTTTTGAAGAAGCTACATTAGAAGGTAATTACATCTGGAAAGTGCTCCCTGCAATTTTATGTTTGTTGGTGAAATGTCATGGTTGATACAGCGGTAGGAATAATTTCAGTACTGTGAAAACATTAAGGATTAGTTAGTTATTTGAAGGTTGTCTCACCAACTGCGAAATATTCTGGCTCCACGTTCCTTATTGGCTAGATCATTGCAGGAGTTTTGGTCCTCTGACACAGATTTCACTTGTGTAATCAAGCTGGGTGATGGGATCCTGCTGTGTCTTAAGGGGTAGTTGGAAGGTTGCAGGTGAAATAACAGTAACCTAGGTGCAAACCAGACTCACAGAATCTTTCTTATCTTCTTATTTGGAGAAGTAAAAAGACTCTGTAATGCTTTTGGCCTTTTTTTTTTTAATACTAAGGCAAAAGTCCCAATCTTATGACTAAGTCAATGCAAGTGGTGCTGCAGTCACAAACCACCTGGGGGAAATGGTTATCAAGGGTGTTTCTTGCTTAGTTCAGCAGTTGTAGCAATTCCAGTGAATCCTCTGTGTTCCTGTTTTCCTGCCTGTGTTTGGAAAACATCCAGTCCTGTCCATGGAAGAGGTATGTGTGTAGAGTTTATGAATACGTGTATCTGGTGTAAAAATCGTGCAGCCTCTGTGAGAGATTTAGAAAGGATTGCTTGCTACAGTAGTGGTAGTAGTGGTTATTTGGTGATGAGCTAGACTGTTGTTTCTCTTTGAAAATTTCCCTGAAAGCTATGGAAGACCAACCAGTAGGCAAACTCCAAACGTTTTTATATCCTGAATAGTGCCTACTGTAATCATGAGACTGGCATAAAAATTTTTATAATTTTTATAATGCAGCTCATATTTGTTCTTTGTTTTCTTTGTGAGTTCAGAGTTTGTTAGGGCCCACTAACAAAAGTTAGTGTTTTAGTATTTTTTTAGATTTGTTTTAGAATCAAGAAGCTTGGGACAGAATTTCTGTGGTTGTGGGGTTTTTTGTTTGGTTTTTTTTTTTGGCCATCCATAATCACTTGTTGTAAAGAGCTGAGCATTCAAGGAAATACCAAAACTTTTATGACTTGCAATGTGAAAAACTGTAGTGCTTTCTGAATAGATTTGGCCATCTTCTGATACAGTTAAATTGTGACCTGCCACGATGGACACATTTTAGAAGTCAAGCTTCTTCATGCCAAACTTGACATCTGCAGTATTCAATGTATATGCATTTGTCAAGCAAAGAGCTAGCAAGCGTCTGGAATTGTTAGGTAGCAATGCTTGATTAAAACATTCATATTCATATGAAGCAACCCCAGAAAATGAAGAGGAATTTGCAGCACTTAAAAAAGACCTCATATTTATGCAGTAGAATTCCCATAAACATAAAAGTGTACAAAATCTTCCCTCCTTGATTACTGTTTTTGAGAGAAGTATGGCATTGTGTGTACTGCAAAGGGATGTCTGTAAAATTTTCCATATTGCATATTTGGTCTGTAAGAATGTTTCATGTTTTGCAGAAATGCTAACAGCTTCAAAGGTTATACAAGCATGGTAGCTTCCCCCACTGTCAGAAATATGGAAAGCAGGAAAATCCCAGAGTCTGGAAAAGTTGCTAGCAGAATCATTTGCCTGAGGTAGGTTTAAAATTGAGAGATTCTTGGCTCTTCTCATAACTTATGTAATTAATTTTCCACAAGTTTTTTTAGACTTGCTTCTGTGGTTCCTGTGTTAATGCAGATAAAACCAGCGAAGCTCTAAAAGTAAAATACTTTTCATAAGTTTAATCCACTTTTAGTTTTAAAGGCCTCATGCACTGTGAACTTGTTTTGTAGTCTTCTCCCCAAATGTAGGTGGGGAGAGTCACAGAAAGACATAAATAGTGAAGTCTCCAGTAACTGCATGTTTCCTATTTTTCTTCTAAAGAAATGTTTGGAAGCTATTTTTGAGGAGTTAAATTTGTTTATGTGTTGGGTTTGTTTGGGTTTTTATCCTGCTGGCTTAATTCTCATTGATCATAGTGTAATTCCTTTGTGTTTCTTTTTACAAAGAAATCCAAGGAATAGTTACCAATATTAACCAAGATAATAGAGTTCTTAATGCCGTGGATCTTTTTTTGTATGTCTTGCCTTTTTTAATCTGCTTTCCAGTTTCTTAGTGGGCAGGAAACTAGATGACGTGCTTTTTCCTTTTGTGTCCTTGCAGAACCCGTGCGTTGAATTTGAACTTCTATGTTGCCTGTGAATAATGTAGGAAAGTGATACATTGCTTTGTACAGCAATGCACCTTGATTTTGAATGCATAATGAATACTGTGGAAGGAACCAAACCTGAGGAAAGTTTTGTGTGTCTGTGTTCCTATATATTGTGACGGTGAGAGAGACTTCACTGTAAGGTTCAAATTAACAATTTATTTGAAATTCACTCATAGTCCAATAACAATATATTTGAACATCACTCACAGGTCTAATATGCCACTATTGCAGGTTTTAATGAATACAATGGAGGAACGCAGTATTGCAATTCTAAACCACAGGCGAGCTTGATATCAACACCTTAAAAAAAGTGCACTAATCACAATCTTAAAGCATGCCAAATACCATACGTATGTTTCTTAATCACTTACCCTCTCTCAGGTAAGGCCTCGTAATCCCTGGGAAGTTACCTTGTACAGCATCCTGGACAAGGGGGGAAAGAATCTCCTACAGGCCTGCTGTATGATTGGAAAGACAGCCCCATTTCTGCCCAAACCTTAAGGTTTTTATCTCCTGATTTGATGGGTGGGGGCAGGACTCTGAGTGGAGTGGAGTATCCACGCTCTGAGTGGATAATTTTGTTTAGTCTGGTGCTGTGATGGCCCATTAGTCTACATTGACTCAAAGTTACTGAATAGCGGTGGAATGGTGCTCAGGGCATTTGTTAAGGGATTATTGAAGGTGCCGTTCAGGTTTCCGTTCTTACCATGCTGCAGTATTCAGGCAACGCTGGGCTGAGCCGTTTTTGCAGCTCCCCCCAAGTCATCTTCTGCATAGATAAGGATCTGTTAAGGTGAGACAAAGCTGAGTCGATTCACAACTCCCTGCATCTCACCTTTGTGCTCTAAAACCGGTCTAGACAGGTGATCCCTTACAGTTGGACACCCCTTACATATGTCTTTTTTTTCTTAATTTGTAACTGAAATTGGGGCATAAAAAAAATTCAAACCAAAACCAAACTCCTAATCACCCTCTACCTCTTCAAACACCTAGTCTCTTGTTAGCTGTAGAATGACGTGTCTCTGTACGTTAACCTTGAGGAGCGAATTTGTTGTTCCTGACTGAGCAAAACCAAAGAAATAGCAAAATACAGAATCACAGAATCACTAAGGTT
>NW_010523977.1:0-31376 GCF_000687285.1 Phaethon lepturus
TTTCTCCTAATTTCGCCAAACTCAAAAATCCCAGTTTGCTCTCCAGACCTGAGCCTGTTTCTCTCCTATCACCAAACACCTGCCCATTTTCTTGCAATTCAGTCTGTAAGATTCTCTCTCGGTCTAGTGAGTCTGCCAAAATTACGTGAAGCTGCTGAGTAGTGCTACGCTCAGCAGTGAGCTGGCTTTGCAAGTCTCTTATCTGTTCTTGCAAGGACTCAATTGTCTCTCTAGCTGCTTGCTTTTCCTCTTGGGCAGCAATTAGTGCAGTCCCCAACACTGCACAGACTGTTGCCTTTCCTTTCCCTAGTTTTCGTTCCTTTGCAAAAGAGTGATTCGATCAACCACTGCCTGCGAGTCATGCCAATTCTTTTGAGCCCAAGCCATGCCAGGAAGAGAGGGTTTCTCAAGCAGGGGATTCTCCCCCATCGTCGGATCCTCAAATTGATCCCAACAACAACTGTCACACAATGCAAAAGGAGTACTCCAAAGTATTCAGGCTACTGTGGGTTCACGTATCCAGTGTGGATCTTTACAACAAGATCCTCTGTTCTCTCACTCCTGTCAGGCACTTCCAAGGAAGGGGCCGCGCTAAGGGCCCTGGTCCCTCCTGATTGGTTCAGTCTCACAAGGGGATCCTGTCTGTGATGCCAATTTAGATGTTGCGGCCCAAAAGGAGTCATTCAGGATGACCTCCTTCCCTGTGGGGCCAATGACCAAGTTCGTGATACCCCTGGACTGAATTAAGGTGAAACGACACCAGCCAACCAATTTAACAATTTAATAATACTCAATGCAAGGCATGAGGTTACATAAATGACTCAACGGCAACTACTCTAACTAAATAATTCAACTAAACAAACAAGTCCCCTACAGTACATCTTTTACACTTTGATAAAGAGAGGAGAGAGAAAGAGATAGAGAGAACTTACCTTTTACTCAGGTAAGGTATGTGGTAAAGATCTGAATGCGGGAGGAGAGAGAGAGAGACCGCAAAGAAAGTATCACCACCCGTGGATAGTGAGATATGACCAGGCTCATAGGAACTACAGTGTTATCAGCGCACTGTTGAGTCTGGGGGAGAAGTAGCTTGTGCTGCATGCCTGTTCTTTCTCTATGCAGGGGACAGAACTGTGCAGAAACGAAAATGACACCTTGGTGTCGTGGCCCGAAAGGAGCCGTTCAGGACGATCCCATGGCATCTCGTCGGTACCCTTCTTTGGTGGTGGGGGTCCCCCGCTTCGCTTCTGATGGTGTTGTTTTTATACAGTCCGAGTCCCACAACCTCCGCCCGGTTCCAAGAAACTTCATGCATATGCAACAGGCAACAGCACATCTGCAGGTTTTGGCGTCTCTCACCTGCACCGTATCTCTGCTCTGCAGGAACCGGTATCTCGTTCTTCTTTGTGGTTTCCTCGGTACTGCAAAATGGTTAAGACAAAAAACTGCATGTCGGTCCACCACAGCTGGTTGTCTAACAGGGGCTAATGCATGCAAGTGAAAAGAATAGAGTTGTCGTCCTTCCTGGTTTGCAAGAGGGAAGGATTAGTCAGTGAAAAGCATCTCCTGGGGTGCAAGAAAGATGGAGGGGAGCTGGCGAATAGGCTCAGACTTGCCGGCTGCATCACCTCGCAGGAGCCATTGGAGCACAGAAGGACCATCTCTTGGCCGTCTTGTTCTTTCCCGCTGGGAAGAGACTGAACTTAAAACTGAGGCTTTGAGGAGTTCCAAGGTTTTTTTTTGCTTTGCTAGTGCTTCGCAGGGCTTTGCTTTGTCTGTTCCTCCCTGTTAGCTTTCCCACTTCCATCTGGTTCTGGCAGCTTCCAAGGGGCTGTGAAGGGCTGCTCTGGCATGGCCAACTGAATGCTATTTTTTCTGCCTTTGCAGCCTGCACAAGATGCAGTGCCGCTTTCCTGAGGAAGTGGGAGGGGAACAACTCCAGATGGTCGACATTTCCCACACTTGCTGCATGATGAGGAGAATCTTGAGAGATGGGACAGAAAGAGCCTACCCTTCTACTAGACCACTGGCACCTTTTTGGTGTTCAGACCTGACTAAGCTTAGGAAGAAGCCTGGTTTTAATTATCTGCTGTGCCTGGGTTCCCTTCCTGGCTTGTTGGAGACAGGTTGTGTTCTGCCTCTGAGAAGAAATGCCCCATTAGGAAGGTACTAGGATCAGCCAGTGGGCTCAGCCTATCTTCCAGGCAGGCGAATCCACTATTTTTCTGTTTTAATTACGTTTGCTTATTTAAGTTTCTAGTTGTAAATATTATTCCCAAGGGAAAAGGCCTTTTTTTCCCCTGTTAAACTTGTTAAATGAAAAAACACACCAGCTACTAGTCTGCCCTATAAATGTAATCTGTATATACAATAAAAACAGGACCAGATGGGGCAGACACATCAGTGTTTTAGTCCCTATTCCTCTCTTGTGACAGCTTCTGCCTAGCAAAGCTAATGACCTAATGTCTTCTGGGGAGGTTACACTGTAGTGGTATTGTACCCCCATAAATCTTTTCCTCACCCATTTTACAGTACAGAAGTAATGAGGACTGCTAGCAGGAGATATGGTGCTGGCAAGATTTTTATTCAGCTTTAGTTGTTCTGAAATTTGAAATCTAAAATGGCCTTGATCTTTATTAGTATGATGATGCTCCTACAGCTGGTAGGACTAAAGCTGGCTGGTTCTGCAGACAGGGTCTTGATAGTTTCCATGCTAATCACCTCAGCCTCTGTTACTGTCCTGTCAAGGAATTGTTATGAATTACTTGTGACTGCATTTAAGGAACTGTTAACTGCCTGCATTTAAATACACAGAAGTCTGGATAGTAAAAAGTTGTATAGCTTTGCACTTCCAGTGTGTATTATGGTATAGATGTAATATAAGCAGAATTGTATTAATGAACACAGTTGAAAAGTGGATATAAAGAACTCTATGCTGTACAGTTGAAACAAAGTGGGTCTGAAAAGCTTAGCTTTTTAATTTATTTTCTTTTCAGTATTTATCTTTTTGTGCTCACTCCTGTGCATTGAACTCTGGAAGTTACTTTTCTTGCACAAAAGTGCTCCTGGGTGTGAATATACATACATCTCAGAGTACCCACATAACCATTGTATCCAGCAAAAAGGGAGCAAAAAGGGGAGCCTCTTTTTACACACAGCCTCCAAGCCCTACTGTAATAGGAAAAAAATAATAGATACCAGATAGTGTGTATGAATAATTTATGAAGTCAACACATACTCAGATGGGTGTGATTAATTCTGAAAATTATAATTGTTTTCAGAAGAGGCTTTTGAGTACAATGCTAAGTGAAAATACTCTGAGCGTGGTCAGTTGTGTTTTGCAGTGCCATAAATTTTTAGTTGTCAGGGAGTAGTTTCTAGCTTTTATTGTTTCTTATCTGTGGCAGTCATGCCTGCTGTTCTGAATTTATTTTTATTTCCTTTCTATATTACATTTTGTTGCCAATTTGTTAGATTTTTCATTTCTAGGTAAAGCTTTCAGTCTCATGCTTTCAGCAAATAAATTTTAAAAGTATATTGGCTTTAATGATCTCATTCACTTGGGGAGTTGTTATTTGTGTTCTAGGAATGATTTGTGTGGTCTAACTGAACAGATGTAACTATATTTAATACTAACTTGATTACCTCTTCTGTGCTGTTTTCCAGCTAGAGCATACACTGAAATATACCCACATGCTTCCAGTGACTCCAATGCTCCCATTGACTAGGGTAGGATTTGCAAGCAATATATCTAATTGCACTTTTCATTATGTAGTCAATACGCACATAAGTTAATTGCACAGTTTTGCTTTCATTTTAGGGATATGATAAAAATTGATTTTCCATCCTTCTGACAGCAGCAAAAAACTGCTTCAACACAGATGAATGTCCAATGTTTTCGGTAATCAACATTCCCACTGCTTTAATGGTGGAACCGATTTTTGGCATGATGAGTATTTAGGTGATGTGCTCGCAGATACAGTGACATACTCTTCTCTCTTCTTTGAAATGCACTCTTAGTAAAGCTGTGGATTTATGCAATACATGGTTTGCAAGTTGCTGTTCTTTTTCCTCTCTTTTCCCTCCTGATCTTGAAAGGCCCAGACTGGTTGGAAATGTCGGCAGCAACAGAAAGGAAGTGCATTTGGTCCTGTCAGCACCTCTCTGCCTGATTGATACAAACATACATTAGAATAGTTCTCAGAAATTGCTTTGGGGCTCGGTGAAAACAATCAGGTTAAAAGCATAGATTGCTTATAAAAAATCTCACATATCCCATTCAACAGTCAGTATAGCTCAACCTTCTGGCTCTTCCTTCCTGTCACAGGATGCCTTGTCCTGTTCACTGGTTTAGGCATATAAGCTTGAGATGTTAGCCCACCTTTCTTGGCACTTTGGTGCACTGCCGTTCTCTGATTTTGGCCAGTCAGACGTCCTGCACACAATAACCTGGCCACAGCTTCCCTGCGGCAAGCAGTATCCACTTGCCATAGCCACAGCTGACATAGTCTTGTGTGACTCTGTATCCACATGGCAGGAGGTCTAAATTGCCAATGTGTTTATTTCTCTTGGCAGATTACACATAGATGTGGAAATCAGATCATTTGATAATTCGTAGAAAATTATGTGCTTATTGGCTACTTGTGACTTGGTGTCCTTTCCAACTTCTGAGTTGTTTGATCCAACACAATAAAAGGTAATCCTACCCAATGCCTCCAGCTGAGTTGTGTTGAAAACTATATGCATGTACAGATCTTTAAGATTTGTCAAATTTAGGTGTGGCAAATGACAAAGTTACTTCCCCCAGCTGTCTGTCCCATTAACCTGGTGTAGATATTTTCCCACTGTAGTAAGGCCAGCAAAAAGAAAATCAAGTATCTGTAACTGTGGGGACACATTTACAACTGGGAAACATTTAAGTGATTCCCGCAAAACAGAGCATTTGCAGCAGGGAAAGTACCATAGGTCCTTGGGAAAGGAAAGAGCAGGGAATGGGCTGTGGGACAGTGTTAAATATTCTGCTGATTTGCAATTGTCTTGCAGGTTGTTTTCCAAATGGCTATGGCTATGGAAGATCTGGGAGATGTTTTTGCTATCTATGGTTAAGCAACAAAGATTGTCTGAGAAAGCCTGAATGGCATCGATAACATTCCTCACAGGGCAGCTTAAGAAAAGCAACAAGAACCAAATCCAGGCTTTCTTGTGCCCATGTTGATCTCTCAAATCCATCAGAGAAGATCATATGGAAACTATTAGCAGACTGCCCTGAAGCCTCCAGCCAGCTGATTGATTTCATCTATGGCTGCAGGATGGCTACAGTGACTGAAGATGACAGGCATCCAAGTATTTCCTGTTCCTTACAGTCACAAAGGGTTGTATTCCAGCCCCTCTTGGTTTGGCACCATTTGTCCTTAGGTGTGTATACACCTCCCAGTTGGATAAAGAAACTGCAAAGCTGTGGGATCAGCTGTCAGTACACAGGATGGGGAGTCAGTGCATGTAATTGAAGGAGGTAGCTATGATGACTAATTAATGGCCCTTTCCCCTTTGAGTTAGGTAAAATTAAAACTGTGTGGTTTTAGTTAAACCAGGGTGCAATCAGAGAAGATGGTCATTTGGATCTCGAGTTTGGATCAGCGCCTCTTGATGTTAGCAACCAGTAGAAAAGTTTGGAACTGAAATCAGATATTGGAAGATTTTCAGAGCTGGGGTTTGGGTTTGTGCACCTGTTTGGGTGAAGATCATTGTTGAGTTTTAAGAGTTTTATTTATTAAACAATAATAAAACGTGGTCTAAGGCATTACTAATGATCTTTCAGGTCTCTGCAGTCCTGTGGACTTTAATGGACACACTGATGTTGAAAACCATCTGTCCTCATGTTCCTAATATCTGAGATGTGTTATTTTGGTCACTGAAGTCCTGTGAAGTGGCTGCATGGGCTGCGTGGTGGAATGTGGTAAAGCACATCCAGAGACATTACTGAAGAAAGTTCTAGTTGGCATATCCAAAAGAAAGTTTGGGTGGAGTGAGCTGGGTTTAAAAAGCTGTCTCAATTACTTTTTTCACAAATAGACTTGTATAATCCAGCAGTTAGGTGTTTGCTGATTTGTCTCTTGAAATAACCAGTGTTTGGGAACAAATTGTGGCACAAATACTGACATTTTCGTCACATTTTAGGAAAGCTGAGTAAGTCACAGTCATGAGCTGGAGAGCTCTGTGATAAATTGCACTTTGAAGTGGCTTGCTGTGTGCTAATATGCCAGTTCTCTAAATTGCTTTTAAAAGGTGTCATCTTAAAACAAAAAACCACAAACCCAAACCAATAATCTGTTTTTCCTCGAAATGTGACCTACTAAACGAAAATTATATCCATGTATGGCCAACAATAATGGGTTAGGAGAGGGGACTTTGACACTCATTACAACTAGAGATGGAAACAATATGCAGTCAAAAATCCAAGAGGGCACATTTCCAATAGTATTAAAGTACTTGTTCCTAGACACAGTAGATCATGAGATATTGGATTTTAATCTTCTAGCATTCCAATATGCACAAACGCTATTTCAAGACATATTAGAAAGCTTTGAGAATGTTTTAATGATTGTTCTCCTTTCACTGACATTAGTTCTGGCTGATTTCTGAAAAGCACTCTCAGGCAGTTGTTTAAATAGTTGTCCTTCAGCATGAGTACGTACAGTACACACTGGCAGTTTTTTTGAGGAAGCCTTAACCTGTCATTACAGATACCATGACTGAGAGGTAGCCTCTTCCCTACTTCTGCCAGTTAGAATCCCTCCTTTCACGGCCATTTTCCATCAGTGTCTCCATTGCTGTCCAAAACACGTGTCTTCTGCATCTAGTGTGCTTGCTTGAGTCTAAGAGTGGCACCTGGCTAATGCATCACAGCTGCCGAGCATGCCCAGGTTGTAAAGATGCTTTGGGTCTTGTACTTCCTAGCAGGTGGCCAGGAGGGCAGGGGCACCACTAAAAAGCCTCTTCTAAGTATGAAACTTGGACTTAGCATTATTGCCCATATCTTATGCTTGTATTCACTGGGGCTGTTGAGTACAGCTGTTTTCCAACCGAAGCAGGATTTGTAAGACTTGTATATGCTGCCTCCGGAAGTCTGTTGGCTTGTGTGGCTGCTCCTGAGTTATCAGCAAAAGTCATGGGTACCGTGGGTTTTGGACTATTCTTACTGAGACATGTCCTGCTACAGCTTAAGTTCTGTTTGTGTCCATTCTGTCCTGGGTATATCTCTTCCTTGCAGCCAAGCTGAGGTCACTGCTCTAGACTGTAAGAGGGATATGCTAGTGCTTAAACTGCAAACACAGAGTAGTGAAACTATCCTTGGATCCAGCTTTTACACGGCTGCTCACTGCTCGGGACATTTGGAGCTTGTTTTCTCAGCCAGTGTAGATTATTTAAACAGATCTGGCAGCCAGGCAACCTTGAAATCCCTAAAGTCAAATTTATTTTCCCTTTAAGAGAGATTTTAATAATAAAGCACAACTGATGGAGCAATGGAAATCTTTCAAAGGAAGATGCATGTTCCTCTTCACGACATGCACCCTATCAACAAGTTCTTTCATATTTCTCGTCCAGGATGCTTCAGAGGCTCAGGCTGTTTTAATGTTTTACAATATAATTCGTAACTTACACTGTCTTAGTTTTAGGAGGTATTTTCAAGCTCGTTTGGGTGAATGAAAGCTTAAGTATGTGAAGAAATTACCCCAGGTTGTCAAGTTTAGCTAATCCATGGTTGTCTATTGATGTCAAAATGATTAGTGTTAGCTTTGCTTGCAAAGATGTCTGAGTACCTGCATTGGCTGAAGGAGCTTGCAGAGACAGAGACCATAGTTTCATGAATGTGTATACATCTAGTCATATCTGTGAGTGAGCCAAGCTTTTGGAGAAAATGAGTGTAAAATTCAGACCAGGCTGGCTCAACAGCCCTACCTTGCCTGTCCTTTGTTCTGAAAACTGAAATGCAACATGTGTGAGGCCAAACCACGGCAGGACACAGTAGCTTTGACTGTGCCGAGGCTTTTCTACAAGTCTCATGTCCAGGGAGTGGCAGCTGCCGTTTGAAGATGACCTGTTGTTGCCTGAGCTTAGTTTCCATCTGCTTAAACAAATGGCAGTGTGGGAGGGAGGGCAGCAGTCCTTTTAATCCACGCACAGGGTGCCACCGCCTGACCCAGGTTTACCGCAGTGCCTGTGACTGTGCCTTTTGTGGGACGGAAACCCTACCTACCACTTCCTCCTCTCCAGTAGCATTGCTACCCTAAACCACTGCGGAATTTAAATCTGTATTTTTTGTCCTGTGGAATGATCCCAGGAGGTGTTCCAGGGAACAGCAGAGCGTTGCTTTGGTGCAGTCCTCTTCAAACACACGGTAGCAAATCCTGCTCTTGCAACCTTCCCACGAGCTGGTGGGTTGTGCCTACTTATGGAGGACACTGAACAAAAAGTGACTATATCCAGCTGCCTTTGCTTTTCCCAGGGATGATACAAACACTACATTATACAATACCCTATATTAATAACAGAAAAGTCACTTTGTTAAGTTTTAAAGGCATTGCTAGGCATTATTTAAACACATGTGATACTTCAGCAGTGTGCACTGACAGGAGCTGATCCATCTAGGAACAGATTATTAATGGCAGCTTCCAAAGAAAGGTGCAGATCTGGTGTGAGAAAGTTCAGGAAAGTTGCATGTTAGGTGATTTTTATACACCTGAATTTTTTTTTTTTTTTAAGAAAATACTCTGACACCCACGCAATTCCTTTACAGTAGCACTGGAAATGTTTTGTTCTATTTTGCATTTCTGGTGGCTGTGCTGAGTATTTCCTGCAGGTTTTTTTATGCTAAGTATATTTTAATGAAATTAATGATTTAACCATGTTTCAGTTTGAATCAGCTGACTGGAAAGAATTTGGTTTCCATGTCTGCTTTCTTTAATCCCGGTGCATAAATGGGTATTTGTATTTTTGCAGTTCAGCAGCAGAAACCTGGTATTCAAACATCTTTGGTCTCCATTTGAATGTGCATAAATTCTGGTAGTACATTGTGGTCCTGACTGAGATCTGGTCTCTGAGTGCCAAATGTTGTACAAATCAAGAGGCAGTCTTTGCCCTAAAGAATGTATTATGTAAAGAATCCTGTCAAACTGGATTTACTTCTCATTTTTCATTGCCTTTGTTTTAGAGTGTACTGTGCTATTAAAAACCATTTTTGTTTGTAGAGGGTTACTATCAGCTCATTCACCTCAGATTTAGTTCTGCATGCTTTTCATAAAACCAAAGTTTGCATAGTCAGGCTTGCAGAAGAATTGAAATGTGCCTGTTTTAAAAGCGAGTTTCTGTTGCATGTGATTAGGGATACTGTCTTGGAAATGGCATTCTCAGGCTCAAAACTGAGAGGAACTCAAAGTTCATTGACGCCAACTCTGATATTAGGACCTAACTTGTGATTTTTGAATGTTTGAGGTTTGCGGTATTGAAGAAAACATATGCAACAGGAGTTTTTACAGCTATCTTGAAAATTAACCATGCAAGAAATCTAAAAAGTGAAATGCCATCAAAAAGAAATCCTAGGTAGTAATTTCATTTAATTTAATTTGATACCAATACATGTCACCACTGTTGTTAATTGGATTGTTAAAGCTGACAGACTCGTGGGCATTAGGGGGGCTGTGGAAATTCCCCCATTCTGTGCCTGCAGCCTTTGTGGATCTAGTAACCCCACACCTTATTTTGGAAAAGAGCAGAAAGGTGACAAAACAGTAGGGACACCTAATATGTAGGAATGGCTTCTTACATGGAATGGATATTTTGTAGTTCCAGTTGTACACCTGCAAAGTTCAGATTTCTTGGGGCTCCTGTCTAGCAGCATGATTAGATATCCCCACAACTGCCCTCTCCATTGTGAGTGCAGCTTTGAAGGGAGGTGGAGTAGGGAGAATTTTAAGCTTGCTTTGTGCCTTTTGATGCCATCTGAGGAAAAGGTATTGCTCTACATGAGACTATGTTCCAGAACAAAGATCATACCTATTTATAGGAACAAATAATGAAAACGAACATTAACTCTAGTTGGCAATCTAATGTCTCCTCTGTTATTCCAAGAGTTATTTAACTTTCAGTGTTTGTGAAAATACAGCTCCAACATGAAAATGTAATTTCAAACAGTCAAGATCCCAGTGGTGTTGCAGCAGATAAAGGATATACAATAGCAACCTCTGTGCTCAGCCGAGTTCAGGCTATGGACTGGCATTCTGCCCTTGGAGGTACATTGAAGATAAGCACAAAAAAATGTCAGTTAATTAATTACTTGGCATATAAGATTACTGACCTTGACTTTTTACCAAACTTTCAGACACCTTTTCTATTTCTAGGGTCTATATAAAACTGTATTTAAAATACTGTAATTCTTGCCTCTTCTCCATGAAATGCCGTTACAAGGCACAGAGAGTTGTCCCAAACTGCAGGAGCTGCTCCCTCCGTATTGCCTATTCAGCACGGGTTGCTCTGACTGCTTGGTTCAGCTCCGCAAGGATGGGAAGTCCATTAAACACAATTGTTCCAACGAGTCTTTTCAGGGCACATTTTTCCATGCAGCTATTCTTTAACCTACTGCATAAGTACTTCAAGGCTCCAGGGAAGTCTGAGACACACTGCTTATTATTAACGTGCTCTAGCCACTGCTTCCTAGACCTTCTGAACTAGAAGCAGGAGATGGTATCAGTGTTGTGGCGAGGCAAGAGACCACACACAAGTAAAGAATGCAGTTAGGGAAGGAAATTCAACCTTGTGAAGCAGATCAGAGTAAAAACCTGTGTGTGCCAATGGGAAGCAAGGGGATACATTGACACTGAGCTGTACTGATGCAAAGGGGTTATTTTCATCTCTCTAGGGGCAGGTTTTCTCCCTTTTCATATGCAAGCACTTGCTGGTAAAATACAAATAATTCGTAAATGGAGAAGAGACTTGATTTGGAATATTTTCAAATTCAGCCTTTGCAATGCTTTCTTCCTTTCTTGTACCATTTTCTATCCTCTGCTGCTTCTGTTTTCTGTGTCCACAGCATCAGGTAGAGATACCTGAGCTGACTTTAATGAACTGGGAATTCCATTGAAAGCAGCTGTGTCAGCAGCCCAGCATGCCAGGCTGGCTCCCTTGTCCTGCTAAGAGAAAAAGGCCTGTCCTTTACCTCCAAATAAGTGTTGATAACATAAAGCCTGAGGGACATGATCTGTCTCCACAGGGTTCCCAGATCAGGCTCTGCTTGGTCTCTCACTTCCTCAACCACGTCCGCTCTCGGTCTCACATGCTCGCACCTTCTTTTTTTGTCTCTTTGGGGACATGCATGACAGTAGGCTAAGAATACTTTTGGCCGAGAGCTTCAAAGCTACCGCAGGAGACAGATGCATCATTCTCATTGAAGTTCATAGGAGTTGTGTGTCTAAATTCTCCATGCTGCTTGGAGAGTTTCTTTGTAGTGGCAGATCTACCAATACCACTGGAGTACTGCGATCCAAATAGCATGTGCTATCAGTGATATCAAACTGACGAGCTACTGATATTATCCTGGACGCTTGTCGGACTCCCACTTTGGGCTGCCCTGTGTAGCCTGGCATGGCCCGGCTTGGTGCCGTCCTCTGCCCTTCCCCTCCCCTGCCTCACCTGAGCTGCCCTCCCCGCCTGCCTGCTTGCCAGCTTCTGCTCTGGAGGAAGACCCTCCCTTTGCCCAGCAAAGCCCTAGTGCAAAACTGCTATGCAAGGGGAGATCTACAGAGTCAAGGTATCCTGGGAAGAGAAAAGTTTTCTTGGGGTGATTGCATGTCCTTGAGATCAAGGGGGAATATCAGATCTCCTTGTGCTGCAGTCTCTGTCGCTGTGTAGTGTCCCTAAATGATCTTGGTCTCATGGGGGAGAGGGGGCATGGATAGACTTTCAGGAGATGATTGCACAGACTGCTTCATTCGTCCCAGAGGCTCAGTGGTGTTTTGATGCCTTTTTTTGGTATAAGTAAGAGATTGGCACAGTATTGTCCATTACTAGTCTGTATATAACTAAACTGCTTTCAGTTTTCTAACTGATTTACCTGTGCATTAGTCATACAGTCATTATGCCCAAAATAGCTGGAAGATGTGCTTGTTAGCATCACTGATCCTTTATGGTTTTAAAAGACTCCTTTTTATTGAGAATAATAAAAGTGGAATTAGGATGCAAGTGTCTCTGGTCTTGGTTTTATGCATGGATTTAGTGAACACTTTGTGCTGCTTTGTCTAAAACCCCTTGTACTGTGATACTAACAAGAGTAATGTTAGTAGGAGAATTTAAAGGGAACAAATCCTAATTTCTCTGTTAATAATGTAAGTGGTACCTGATCTGGCATTTCTCTTTTTCAAGTCACCATCCTGACTGAAGTTTCTTCCAGGTTTATTTTCATGCACACAAAAATACCTTCCAAGCTTTTTATGAAGGCTGGAGATAGAAATAGCTATTTTTTGTTACCTTTTTTTCCAGTGAAATTTGCTGTTTGGAAAAAACAGGACAAATCTTTATAATCTGCAGTGCTGGAAACCTGAAAATCAAATCAGCTTTGATTTTGCATTTTCCCGTCTGCTCGGACAATGCAAAATCTCCTCTTCTCCTGTCCAACGGCAATAATAGAAAAAAATCCAACCTATCCCCACAAGAGAGAGCATGACTTTGTGAGAAAAAAATCTTTTGAACCTCTTTTCTAAAGGTATCACTCTCTCCTACTGCTGTGATGATTTTATTATTTTTTTTCCGACATTTTTCTTGTTTATTTCTTATCTAATCTAAAAGCTGCTTAGATTTGGAGCTGTTTGAATTGCCTTTTATAAGAAGGTGCCTAGAAATGCTGCATGGTTGTGGAAGCCTTCTAGGTTTTGTTGAAGATGTGCTACTGCCAGCCCCCTGAATGACTCGTCCCAAGGAATCACAGCTGTATCAACAAGGCACTTATCTGTTCCTGAGGCCTCAAATGCTGCGGACATTGTCATATATATTTGTTTTCTAATAGGCTTTTGCTTTGTTTTTATATATGCAAAAAAGCTGCAACAGAAAATGTCATGAGGAGATTTAGTTAATGCTGTACTACACACTGATACAAACGGCTATTGGGCTGCAGAGAGGAAAGGCTAGTTGGGTGTCTCAGGGGTGGGACAGACTGAAGGTGCCTTGGGCATGTTGCAGGTGGGATAGTAATGTGTGCCTATTCTGTAACTTGAAAGCACCAAACCTTTTGGTCTTTGATTGTGTATAACTACTATCCAATTGAGCTGGTTGCCCCTCTTCTGTAGATAGGAGGGGAAGATGCACCTACAGCGAAGTATCCTCTGCCATGGAAGTACCCAACAGTGAAAGTGTAGTGGCTGGAATTAAACCTATTTGTTCCGTAGCTGATTTACTGGAAAGTTGCTATATATGGTTATCGTTCTGGGAAGTGTCACTATTGCGTACTGTCAGACACCAGCTCGTTTTGAGATTGGAACTCCCTGAGAAATCTGATCTACACTTGAAGTTGGCCCAGCCTGGAGCAGAGGGGTGGACTAGGTGACCTCCAGAGGTCCCTTCTAGCCTGAATTATTCTATAATTCTGTGGAAGGTTTCCCGATCTATTCAGGGACGTTATCCTGTAAAGCCTCCATCTGGCCATGTGTTAATCTTGGACTGCACAGACCACACGGAGAACACCAGCCTCTTCCATGCTAAATCTGGCAGGTGAAGAAGAAAAAGTTACAGTATGTGTGCAAACCATGTGGTCATACCGCATCTTATAGGTAAATCTAGAAGGGTTAGGAAAGGTAAAAGGGAATGTCTCAGCTCTGAGAACAAAGCTGTCAGGAAATGCAGCGCGCTGGCTTTGCTGGGGAAAACAGTGTATGGTGGGGCTTCATTATCCTGCACCTGAACAAAGATATTGGGTCAACAAGTGATATTCACTCAGCATCACGCTATGAGGAGTAGTGGATTAAAGCATTCCTGTTTTTCAGCTGCAGTGATAGAGAAAGTGTACATGATTGTGGCTTGGAATAGGAATGGAGCATCCAGCATTTATATTTGGCATACAGAATGACAGAAAAATAATGACTTTGGAGCAAAAGCTCTCCTCCCCAAAGCTGACAAGTTGCAAACTCACAGCCCAAAGTAAAAGCAATGGCTATAAAAATCTTTTTCCCATTGAATGGTATTTACGGTGAAGTATAGGGATCCTAGCTGCTGTTTAATAGATTTAACACAGCTGCATAACCCTGGAAAATAGCATGTCCTGAACTTCTTTCTTTCTCCTCAGGTTTTGTGGGGAGAAAATAAAATGTCCTGCAATAGTAGACAGGAAGGGAGCATCTGCCTAAATTAGGCAGGTTGAGAGTCCCATTAAATCCTTTTCAGCTCAGTTGAATGTTTGGCATGTGGTAGCAGACTCTTATCAACAAATTGGGCCAGGCTTTGAAGAGCACTCCCTGGGGAACTACTTTAATATGACACTCAAAGGAAAGCTTTAAAAACTAATAGGATTGTCTGTTTGTTTTCTTTCAACTGTTAATCAACATCCTCTGTTGTTACTAATGGGCAATTAATAAAGACTGTCTAAATTCCCAAGAGAATAATACATGTGGCATCCAAATAAAGCTAGTGCGATAGGTGTGCAAGTGCAAAAACAAATCAAAAGCTTTTCAATTTGTGTGACCATTGCTATAGAGCACAAGGGACAGGGAAAGCACTGGTGACTGTAAGAAACGGAGGAATTCCTCTCATGACTATGGCAATTGTCTAATTTTTGTGATTAACATAGTAATTATTTTTCTTTGATTAATAGAACTTGGAAAGCTAAGAGGGTTAGATCTCTGGAATTCCCTGTTACATAGTATATGTCTACACTAAATTGATTTTTTTTTGTTGTTGCTGAGGTGGTTACTTCAAATTTAAATTGCTGCTTATTCACACCATAGAATAGGTCACACTCCAAGCTCTGAGAACACCTTGATTAAGGCAAGAAAAAGGTGAACACGTGATAAAAATGAGAAACATGTGATTCAAGTGATGGAAATGAGATGAGGATAATTTACCTGAGAAAGGAGGTTGGGAGGAGGATTGGAAGGAAATTGATAATTGGGGTATGGGTGATATTGTCAAGTGTTAGAAATGAGGTAAGAGTGTGAAGCCAGCAATAGGAGGAAGCAAAGGACATTCTCTTTGGTTTGTTTTAATTTTCTCAGTACTTAAATTTTAAAAAAGCCCAAAGCTTTCTAATTAAAAGAGAAAAAAACACGCAAACCAAATTTCAGTGATGATCATGGAGTTGATGCTGAATTTGATTGGGTCCATTATTAGCAGTATTTTCTCAGCCCTGGCTTAGGGCCAGATATCTATTGGACTTGGGTTAGTGCAAGCTCTTGGAGATCCACTCTTTCGCTCACTAGTGCAAGGAATTGTTTCCTTTTTATGCAGTAAGCATGTCTCCTGGGACAAGATGGCTTTTTTCAGAGACTATTAACAGAGCTGCAGGAAGGACAAAAATTACTTAATGAAGGTGCAAGTCTTACAGATGAGATAACTGTAATGGAGTACAGTTGTGCAAAGCAGAGTATTCAAGTGATACATGCAGATACAGACAGTTTTGTGATACCATAGCTAATAAATCATGTTGAATGTACTGCTTTCTAACACCCTCCTCTGCAGGTGCATATGTTATAAGATGGCAGATAGCACATGCTGAAAATACACTGTATGTAATGTGTATGTTTCTATGATTTATCTGCATTCTTTTCTGTACTGTACAACACTGAGACATTTTTATAAATTATGCCTGCCAAACCCATACATAATAATACTTTAGTAGTTGTTCTCCTGTAGCATCACATTGGGAATACAGGGGATATAATACTTCCTTTGTAGGAGAAATACCTATCTAGAGCTGCATCTGAAGCAGAATTTGTAGCACCTGAAAGGAATGTGTTAAAAAAAACCACCCAGACTTGTCTGTTCAGACTTAAATATTTGGTTTTACACTATATTTAGGACTGACTGGCTGTCGGCCAAGACAGAACCTATCACCAGTCTAAAACACTAGGTGGAAAGATCATGTGACTGTCAGTTTGGAAAAAAGCAACAATTTTTTTTCAAAATGCTTCTTTTGTCAATGCATCAGTTGGTATTGTGCCATTAAAGTGCATGGGAAATGGTGTTACTGCATTTTCTTCAGAAAATATCCACCTTTTTCAGTCATGCTAAGTAGCAGTTCTCTTAATGGAATATTTGGTATTTCCACCATGACAAAACACGTTGTTACTGTGAAATGTCCTAGTGCTCAGCAGTATTTCGCAAGCAGAGCCTGATACAAGAACAAAGGCAAGATGATGGGGTGTTTCCCCAAGCTGTGATGTGCCTACAGTAGGACTCGTGTGCAGGTTTTCAGTGCCACCCTGGGTGACTTGCTTTGCTGCTTTGTCGCATTGACATGGGGGTAGAAGTAATTCACAGGTACATCGCCAGGCCAGTAATTACAGACAGCAAGGTCTAGGCACTAGGAACGAAGGAGATAAGTATCAGCAATATTTAAAAGCTCTCCCTCCCCAAATGTGTAGTCAGTTTTTCTTAGATGAAATGAGTGGTTTAACAGTCCTGACTAGTTGTTGTGGATCTACTGTTTGTTTACACAAGACTGTGCCTCTCTGAGTGGGGAATTGCTATCCCCCAAACGCTCCTCACCTTTTACAGCATGGTCATGACCTCTTACTTGGGAGCCTGGTTCCCAGCTTCCCTATATATTTACTCTGCCTTCAAGGAACTCTGCCTCCCTCTGTGCTGTGCCCGTATTAATTAATGTGTGTGTACCTTCTTCACGGGGGCGGATAGCTTAACTAATCAATGCCTCTGAAGAACTCAGATATGGAAAAGGTTACAGATATGCAGTGTCTTACAATGACTTCCGAGTTAGAAGGGAACAGTATGCCTTGAGCTGCACTTGGGCAGATGGGAGTTCTTCTCCCACATACACGTATCTGCTCTTTTTCTCACATACACGCCATGTAGTAGCAATGAAGCTAGAGATTGAGGGGAACATTTTTAGAAGACTAACTGCAGGAAACTATGTATGTTAGTTTGGGACCAGTAATCCCACTTAATCAGTTGGATGCCTTCAGCACCTTCTGCACTAAGATGTTTTACAAAAGCCTTTTCCAGGTGTTATGGGCCAGGCTCTGGTTTTAAATGCTTGGCAAAGGCAAGAGAGTTCTTGCATCAGCTCTTGGAGATGCTTTATTTTATGAAGTTTAGGCATGGAGGAAGATTTGGGCCAAGAAAAAACACTCTCCTGCTGCAGCGTCGAGCCCAGATGATGCTATTCTACATCACCCTTCCAGTGCTGGAGTGCTGAAGGCTATCTGCAGGCACGCAGGGCTGGCAGGAGGCACTCCCTGACCTTCCTAAACCGCAGGCGAACCTAGACGGGAATGAACGAGATACACCACCACCTTTCGCCCCACCCTGCGCCTGCAGCCATCTCTGGGTGGAAGGCAGCAGCTGGTTAACAGTGCGGAGGAACAGTACATGATTGTTTAGGACAGGAAGTTGCAATATCCACTTGCAGGAATGTAATTGCTTTTGGGCTGGAACAGGGCCAGGACGGTTGATTCCAGCTGGTAGGAACAGCTGCAGCTGGGAGGGCAGCCAAAACCAGGCCTGCTGCACGGAAGGGAAGGAAAGAGACGGAGCTTGCCAGCAACCTTCTGAACCCAGAAGTGTGCAGGGGAGGACCCTGCGCAGATGCCTCATCCTCCCTGCTCCCCTGCGCGGCCCACGGGGAAACCTGCAGAGGAGCTGGCAAGAGACCGCAGCCAGCTCCAGCTCGGGGCTTCTGGCTCTCACGGGACTCTCTGGAGTTTTGCCTGGAGTCCAGCTACCCGTGCTGATCGCCTGCTCGCTTCCACCCTCCCATTCCCTCTTGTTCAGCTTCTTCAGCTCAGTGCCACTCCACTCTTATGCCTTTGCCTACCTCTTTTTATGGCAGCTTTCTCCCTTTCATTGGCTAAACCTTCTGGCCAATCTTCCTCTCCAATGCCAAGGAACCACTATTTTGTTTATGTTGTGCTGCCCAAGGACTTGTGTGTTTCCCAGCACTACGTCTCTGTTTGGACCATAAGTTCCTTCTGTGGGGCCAGTCTGCTGTTCTCTTGGTGCAGCACCTAGCAGGAAGCCTCGTTCTCCGCTGGTTCTTAAGGCGAAATGAAGGTTATAAGTAACAACAAACTTTGCATTATGATAGTGTCTTGGGAACCCAACTGTTGATGGAGCACGTTGGCTTAAACACACACCAAAACCTAACTCTGTGGTCAAAGGATTTTGCTGCCTTTGATACTGAAAGTCCCCTAGGATAGTAACTGACCACATGAATCCAACATACAGATTAAACACAACTGTTCAAACAGCTATTTTTTTTTAACTTAAATTTCCTATTTGAAAACCTTAACAGAAAAAACGTGGGACTGAAATGGGTATCATGCCACTCTGACACAAGAGTGGCTTGATTTTGTGGCTGGACTATGAAACCACAGGTTTTGCACACTCAAAACTTTCCCAGGTCTTCTCCAGCTCCAATTAAATTTTCCAGGGTTGGTTTTGCAAGTAAAGAGGTGTGTGTGACTTCTGAAAGTGTTAGAAAGCTTGGCAGGTCTGCTGAGCTGTCTAATGTAGTCTGCCATGTGCAAGCATGGAAAAAAAAATGCTTGTCCCTTAGAAAAATCTCCTGTATTGCCTGGAGGGTCCTTGTGCTCAAGACTGCTTCACACCACCTTGCTGTATGCCACAGAAGGCCATGGTCACACATCTGCTTCTCCTTCCCCACAGTGCCAAGTCTTCAATTAGCCCATTTGGCTTCTGTAAGGGCAGGCCCTTTACCCTTTAGTCCTCTTGAAGTATCATGTTGGGGAGCTGGGTACTTGATCCAGTTTCCTAGTTTCCTAAAAAACTCAGGCTTTTTTAAAATTCTCCATCGTCTTGATGAAAAACACTTTGATCTCACGCATCTACCTCAGCCTGGTTTAAATTAAAGGAGAGTTTTGGGAAGGGTGCCAGGAGAAGTATTTACAGCATCCAGTATAGGCAACACAGTTACAAATGTTTATAAAAGAGGTAGGCGAAGAAATTACAGAAAGAGAACACTTAATCTAATCACAGCAAGCTCATATCTAGCGGGATCTTTTGCGTTTCGTCTGACTTGTCAATGCCCCAAAACCCTCGGTCAGGGTTTTTGCTGCCTTGTGTACCTGCAGCTGAGGGAGCATGCTTCAGGGCCAGCTCTGTCCTGGGTGATGGGATCAGCTCTGTAGCAGCTCACTCTTGAAGGCTCCCTCTTCCCCTTGCCCTCGGGCAGAGCCAGCGTCATGCCATGTCCTCCAGAGGTTTGACATTGCTCAGACGGGAGCTGTGGCCCTGGTGCTTTCCTCTGGTGTGTGTATGTTTCTGTGGCTCATAGTTTCCATCCACCGCGCCTTTGCATTTCCTGCCAACTTGTACAGTAATAAATGTACTTGCTCTAAACCTACAAGCAGGATCAGTGATGATGATGTCTAGTTCATGACTAAGACTAGGACAGGGATAATCAACCACATGAGAGAAAGAAAGGTTCGTGAGACAGCTAGGCACACCAAGTCTAACCCTCAGAAGATGCTCTAGCATTCACTTTTACGCAGATTAGAAACGCATCTTTTTTCTGTCAAACAAGGCCTGTGGCTAGGTCTTTAAAAATGCTGGGCTTCATTTGAAGACAATTAATTTTCAATTGATTTATGTATGAGCATCTGAAAGTACAAGGCAGACTAAGATAAGAGACAGTGCTATAGAAAAAGTTGTACTGTATGTGATTGAGATCTGATATAATTAGAAAGCTTTCCTTTCGTACTTGGGTGTCACCAAGTGATTCTGTGACAACCTTGCACATGGAGGGAAAGTGCGCTCATGCAGGCACGCTGGCAATATTTGCTGTAACATTCTTGGGGTAAGGCATTGGATCATCCTGTCTGCTGCCATCAGACAGCTGCACTGAATATTATTAAAATAATAAAAAAGAGTATTTATGATATTTCTTGATCCACTGTCCAGAGCCAGGGTCAAATTTAATAGTTCTCTTGCTAGTTGTATATGCCTAATAAATATGAATGTAAGAAATCAAGATAAAGAAACAGCTTGGTTGGCTCATTGCTTTAATGTATATTCTGGAACATACTGTATTTTTTCCAGTTTTTGGGTAGTTGGTGAAAATGTCCATTGATACCTCTTTGCCCAGATCTCATATTCTTTGCCATATGTCCTGATGCCTCACTCAGGCACTGGGACTGACCTTACATGGTGGAAAGATATGACTCCTTTTCCAAATGCAAGACTGTAACCCTCTTGTCCTGTACAGTGAGCTTTTAACATCAAATCTCTCTCAGGTGAAGTAAGAGTTTGTTCTACAGCTGGTGGCATTGACCAATTTCAGTCACTCAGTCTATAAAGAGGTTTGTAGAAATGACCTGATAACATGCTGTGACTCATTAGGTATCTATGACAGCGCAATTTTTGGGATAATGCAGAGCATCCATTTCCAGGGATGGAGCCTAATTTTTAGACCAAGAATAGAGATCTTCTTTTTAAACATAGACATACTGCTGTTCTGAGGAACATGCAACTACAAGCACTCCAGGGGAAATTTACTATAGTGTTGAACTTACAAACATGAAGTGCTTCTCCAGAGGTTTGGTTACCACCTTTTCTGCAGCTGCACGCACTGCTGAGTGAGCAGCAGAGAGCTTGCAGTCCACAGCCGACTCCCGTCCCTCACTGATTGTATGACATTGGCAAAAGGCATTGGTGGGAGCGCGGAGGTAATTCAGACCACTTCATTCCTTAGCTTTGAACAGTCAGTAATTATGAAACTGAATCACAACCATCTACACGCAAATAAAAATGTAGTAGCAGAAATTAATAACAGCAAACCATCTTAAGTTCATTCAGCATCAAAGCTGAAATTCAGTTCAGCCTGCTTTATGTATTTAGTTTCAGGGATCAGTGGGAGACTGCTATGTGTGAAAACTCATGTGAATGAATGATACATCGGCTTGCCTTTTTAAAATGATTGCAAAAAGCACATATTAACTTGCAGTCAATGGTAATGTTTCGGAATTCATACAAAGCTGTCTAAGTGGCTAGGAGAAAGCCTTCACAATCCATATTGTAGCACTACAATGTAAGCTTTAAATTATGCATTTACAAATGTAACTCCAATTACTTTATAAACTATTTGCAGGTCAAGCATTATTTGCTGAAGAAATTTTGCCCAAAACATGAGCCAGCTTGTCCTGGTGGGTACACAAATAAGCAGGGAGGAGCAGCAGAGGGTGTGGGGAATAAGCTGCTGGGGCATGGTAGGCTGTTGTGTTGTGAAGCCTCAGCCTCAGGGCACAGAGTGTACATGGACAGAAATAAAAACAATAGATAACTGAAGTGTTGTGAAATGTGGGCTATTTAGAGATCACCTTATGTGTTGCTTTCTTGTGTGTACCATGGACTAACCTGATGGTGAAATATTGTCTTTAAATAAGATCTGTTTCAGTACAGTCTTCCAGCAACATAGGATGATGAGAGCTTCACAACATACTGTAATAATAAACACCTAACCACATGTATTTACCTCAGAAACACTTTCACTTCAAAAGACTTACAAACGTCTCACTGTAACATTTCTGAATTTTACTGAACACGTGTGCAGAAAATACAATAAAATGGTATTCTACGTGGGTTCTTTGTGTTTAGGGAGAATGCCATGAACTCTTACTTTAGGTCCTATTGTTTGAGCAGAGTGATGCTGTTGCTCGTTACCTAGCTGTGGACTGCTCTGAAATGCCTCTCTGTGAACATAATTAACTGAGGACTCACTTTCCACAGTTTGCTAAGAACAAAAAAGGCCAGTATTTATTATTTTTTTGCTATTCACCAGTCAGTTTTCTTCTAGTTTAAAACACACCTGTTTTTAAGTAAGGGAGGTACTCTGTTGACCGTTTGCTTCTGTGATGGGCTCTTACAACGCTTGAGAGGAAACCTGTCCACTGGCATCTCTTCCTTGCAACGTTTGCTACCCATCCACGGCTAGCAGAAAAACAGTCCAAGGAATAAATCTGTAGAAAGCAGAGAGTGCCTGTAAACAGGTCCCATAGAGCAACAGGGTCCACATCCACTGACGGCTGTATTCAGATGGCTAAATGGTTTGACTCGTTTAATAACTCTGTGCAAGCCAGAGAGAGAAATAGATGTTACCAGCAGAAAAGTCTGATCAAATATGGTGGCTGGGAAGGAGAGAGGGGAGCTGGAAGCGCTCTTTCCTGATGCTGTGCCTGCCAAGGCCCGAGCATGCTCACGGTTCACTCTTAACAGCTCCCACTCCATGCTCCTTTTGTAGGGAGCTGGCTATGGCACAGCCCCATGGACCCTCTGCTCCTCTGGGGTCCATGTGAAAGTCACGGACTGGCAGGAGATGGCCTGATGTTCCTGGGTGAGAGCAGAGCCAGGCAGTGGACCATTAGACATAGTAGCCTAATGACACTCCATTAGTACATGACCTAGTATTCTCAAGGACGTGTACATCCTCTATCTAAATGAAAAGCTTTGCCTGACCCTCTCATCTGCTCCAAAGGCCGGATCTCAGGTGGCAGGTTTCTGATAACTCACTTTGATGCTGCTGCTGGGCAACGGGGTAGCAGGAGGCCTGTAATGTGCTTGAGATCTGAGCTGCTAAGGACTCAAGGGAGTTTACTTAGATCTCCACCAAAATCTGCTGCAGTCAATGGAAGACTTGCATTGACTCTAGAGCTTTTTTGATCCTGTTCCAAATGATTAATTCCTCATAAACAAAGGGAAAAAAAGGAGATTCCAAAGAGTCAGGCCTGGAAGAATGACAAATTTTGGTCCTATAACTGTCACACTCATTATAAACTGAGTTACGTGGTTATATAGCCTCTAATTATCTTGTAATCTTCAGTGCTGTGTGAATATTAATATTTACACACCATCTGGACATGTAGTATGATTGCTGTGTGCTATAGTTCTGTGAGTAGTTGCCCTTCCAAGAAATGCCTGTTCAAGAGTGGAACAAAAAAGCTCATCTGGGAGAATAAAGTTTAGCCTCTAGGAGCAACTTCCAAGTTCATTGCTGAAATGCCAGCGCTGAGTATGATATAAACTACAAAAATGCTGACTGGGAGGGGAAAGGGGGAAAGGAGAAGAGAAGAGATGGAAGAAGAAGATGAGAGTTGAGGAGGAGGAGGACTTTGATTTCAGATATGTTCATTTGCATCTTTCAACTGAACAGGTTTAATTCTGGGCTGTTAAAACAGTGACGGCATGGCCAGACAGAGGGAAGCCTAATAGGTAGGACATTTGCCTAGGGAGTTGGTAGATGCCCCATCCCTGGAAACATTCCAGGTCAGGCTGGATGGGGCTCTGAGCAACCTCACCTAGTGGAAGATGTCCCTGCTGATTGTGAGGAGGTTGGACTAGATGACCTTTACAGGTCCCTTCCAACCCAAAGATTCTATGATTCTATGATTCCATGTGCATTGTCTGCTCCCAGCTTTTTGCCTGTATTTTACACTACACAATTTACATGGCCTTAATTCAGCTTTTGTGCATTGATTCGACTCGTGGGATTCCTAGGAAAGGAAGCAAAGATGCTCACTTTTGCTGGCTGTTGGTGAATGAGTGGTTGTGTCAGAAAGCACTAAGCTGTTGCCTGCTTGGGTGACACCAGGAAGGACTCTGCTCTCCCAGTGTGCAAAGCCAGTGCGCCAAGTGCATTTTGCCTATGTGTGAGGGACCACACATAGGACCAGCAAAGCAGCGGGATTGAACGTAGCCTGAAGTACATGTTCATTATAGTCTGAGTTCTTGTGTATAACTGAGCAGTGCAACTCAAAAATGGGCAAGAGAAACTCCCCTCTCCTCTCTATGCATTTCATGGAGCACAGGCTGTATTAGAGTTAAAATGTGAGGTAGGGTCCTTCATGAGTGAATGAGTAGAGATCCAACTGTCAACATCTATCTGAAACTCATACAGATGCAATCACTTTTTTTACATTAGGGAACTGAGGTCCTTGAGTTGTGTTATGAGTAAGAAATGTGGCACCTTGTATTGCCTCTAGAGGAAGTGGCAAGGGAAGAACGATCCATGCAGACACAACACTGCAGCTAAGACAGTGCTACAGGAACCAGGTTAACACAGAAAGACGCTTGTGGAAATTAGGCAGCATTTCCTTCCAGAACAGGAGTTCCCAATGTGCAATTTTTTTTGGTCACTGGAGGCCCACAAAGCTTTTTGTGCGTAGTCTGTGAAGGTCTTTCAGATGTGGATGTTTGTGATGGAACCAGAAGATCATTAGTTTCACAGCCTCTTCCACCCTTCCTGGGACTGGAGCCAATTACCATAGCTTGAACTGACCAGCCAGCTTAGAGCTGTCAGTTAGCAGATGGTATCAGTCAGCAATGTCCTATATTATATATAATGGACTCTGGATACAATTTAACACATTTCCAAGAAATAAAAAATTTCTTGTCCAGAAGTCCAAGGCTGACCTATCTGCCTGAGCATCCTTTAAAAGGACTATTCAGAAGTCCTGGTACAGGGGGTTGGGCAGAGCAAGTGCATGCTAAGGTGGAAAGAAAAGCTCAGACTGAGCACTGCCATGTTACAAAATGTTTGTTTGGGACTACCAGGATAAAAAAGTTCTAACTGGCCAATCTTAAAAAGATAACAACAGCAGTGATTTTACATGGCGGGCCTGTTGTGTAGAATTTGCGCTGTTGATCAGAAAAAGCATTTTTACTCTGTGCATGTTGCCCAGGACAGAGGCCAAATGAACCAGAGATACCATGGCGGTGTATGTGCCATGCCAGAGGAGGCCAGTTAGTGACATTTGTCCAGAGTACTTCCTATCACTTTAATCATGTCCTGACTACTGCACACATGCTCATGTGTTTGCTTAAGGCTTCTCTGCCTGGTTATCTTCTTGCCTGACCGATGGCTTGGGACCACATCATCACCAGTTGTTGCCGCTCTGGAGCTACATACAAAATAAGCTGTGACTGAGTCCACTCAGGTCCAGGAGGAGCCTGAGCACAGGCCATTTTTCCATAGTAGCAGTCAATGTAAAATGCCCTGAAGCAGGAGAGGTTTGATTCCTACACCTCCTGCCCAAGGCAGAGAGCACTGCGGTGACTAAAATGACCGGCGGGGATCTTCCAGATTTTGGTTAGCCCTTCTCAGGTGAGACACAGTGGCTCATCTGAGCGCTTTGATTCACGGCTGAGCAGAACAGGGCCACCTCAGTTGCCTGTTGATTTGAAAGTGTTCCACTTTCTTCTGAAGTGGGCCGAGCGCTCACATGGCAGTTATTTTGTCTTAGCTGGGAATCGGCAATGGACAGCTGGAACATAACTTAGACAGCTGAGCTGTCTTGCAAGTGAGCCTGCGGTCTGCCACTGCGTGTGAGCACCTCACAATTAACATAGCAATTGAAAGAGAGCTTAGATACTCTTCACAACACTGGCAAGCTTTTGGTTCCCTGGGAGGTGAGAACTTTCTGAGGTGCCTGAAAACATGACCTGGCTCAAGGCAAGAGGTTTGAGTGGTGAATAGTCTGTGGGTCTGATGTCTGGTCTCCTCCCAGGCCAGTGTGAACATGCCCTTATTAGTGGTTTTGACAGGAATCCAGCCCAGTCTTCGCTCTCTGGTCAGATCCCACAGACTCTCTAGTGTGAAAAGCTCAGCTGCAGAAAAGCAGACTGGATAACAGTGGTGGACAAGGGCTGACCTATCAGTGAATAATGTTCTTGCTGTTTTCTCAGGCTCCTTTCTCTGTCCTGCCAGGTACACATGTCCATGACAAGCAAAATAAATTATATGGATAGTCAGAATATGAGTGGCTAATTCATACCTAATTGCTATGTTTAAAGTTGCAACATTGCTCAGAACATGCAGATTCTGTTTGACTGGAGACATGGTCGTATTTCCCTTTGTTTCAGTTATAGCACATGGTATCCCAATTCTACAGTTAGAGAGGAGGCAAGAGATCATGCTGTGTTGGCCAAAGTACATGAAGTTTTATGCCGTAAACGTTTCCAGTTGCAACACTGAATATCTCCCATCCCCTGTCGCCCTAGGTCTTGCAAGCAATCTGGAAATATCTGCAGTAAAACTGTCCACACCCAGTGCTATCCTAAGCCACCTACAACCGTACTGTTGTGAACAAAACTTCAGGGCACGAGGGCCTGAGCACACTGGGGAGAGAAATCTTTGTGGGTAATGGGATCCTCTCTTGAAGGTGGTCTGGGAGTGCCTTTCAAAATGTGGTGGAGGAACGTCTGTTTTCTGCTTCCAAATGCTGCACTGCTGTTTTCTATCATTGGTAAAGGCAGATGCATTTTTACCCTAGAGGGTGGGCTTCTATTATTTTAATTGTAACAATTCATATGCTGCACAGAGTTTTATTTTTAACATATGTTCCCTGGTATATCAGTCAGAATGAATTACACTCCTTTAAAAAGTCATTTGACCCAGTACAGGATATTTCTTTTTATACTAGTTGTTTGGAAATGTTAACACTCAAATGATCATGAGTATCCTTTGAAATCAATGCTGACCTCGAGATCAATCGCTGAAATTAGCACCTTGGTTGTTTTTGCTTTAGTCTGTCTGCCTGAGGTCTCTATAACATGTGAGTTTATTGTTTTACAGCTTAGAGGTTATCTTTGACATCTAAAGGGGCAAAGCATTTCATTTTATCCTCCTCCTAGTTGGGGTTTGGAAGTAGAGAAGCTCTCAGTCTTGACAGTCTCCAAGATTTCCCTATCTATCTGACAAACTGGATTACAGCAGTTTTGATTCAAACAGGTATTTCTTGTGCAGGCAATGAAACATGGAGGAGTCTCTGAATCACCAAGGTGGTAGGTTATTTTGCCACACTATCACCAGTAGATTGTGCTAGAAGTTGATGTAAGGGAAAAATCTAGAGAGTCTGAGTGCCTCCATACTAGACTGGCTAGCATGAGGCACCAGCAAGGCTGCTATTTTCAGGCAACACCTTAAGCCTTGGAAATCAGACCTCTTTATGGAGTCTCAAGGCACCTACAGTCATTAGTCACTTAAAAAAAATTCCTGACTCTTGTTTGGATAAGGCTTAAAGGATACTGCAAGGTTATTTTCTTCCTTGCTCCCTGCTCTCAGAATAGAACATGCGCCTGAGTAGCTTAATCTTATAGAAAAGCAAGGCGTTTGCTGGGTTGCAGATCATTGCTCAGTCAATTCATACAAACCTTTTCAGGAAGCCAAGAAGGAATTTCACCTCTCCCAAACTTTCTTCCCCTTTTGCTAAGAATATTTGCAGATCTTGCCTATGTTTGTACAAGAAGAGATAAGACACACATGCCTTATTGTGGGAACTTGGGGTGTGATTTATTTCCTAAATATATAACACAATATTCCACAAGCTACATGTGTTATCTCATGCTCTGAGATGATCGCAACCTGTGCTCATCAAAAAGATACATCAATAAACCTTTACTAGGAATGCAGCAGGGGAGCCACATACAACAGTTTTGTGAATGTATCAGAAAAGCCAACTTAGTGGCATATACTAGGTATCTCCCCAAAATAACAGCAATAAAACCTTTCCAGTACACAAATGGCTACATTCCTTAGGATATGCCCAAATGGCTTGAGATAACATGAGAATGTGTCTAAATTTCTGGCAAGTTAGCAGTGTCAGAAAATCACCACATAACCATCTCCATGAGGTCTGAAGCCCAAAATAAAACCTGAAGAGGTCATCAAAGAAAGGGGTGATTCCACCTGGTCTGAGATAGCAGGAGAGAAGGCAATTCACCTACAGTAGTATGAGAGGTTTTAACTTTCTGCTAAAGCTTCTGGAGTTTATTAGTACTGCCAACAAGCACTTTAGTTTTTCTGTGACTGTGATGCATTGTGTCCTTGGCAACCGTTAAGGAAAAAGGACTCATGACTCACTTGAAAGATCTTGTGAAGGGCTCTGTTAGAGGAAGAGGCTTTCTGCTATGCACTAATGCTGGAACTTTTGGAGGGGATTTTTGTGGACCTGCTTGCCTTCTCTACTTCCTGGGCTTAGTGCATCTCTGGAGGAAGAAGGTTGTTATACTGATGTGAAAAAAGAGTCCTGAACTGATGCTGATGTAGCCAGCTTGGGCAAAACCAGACGTTTAAGATCCTGGTCCAGGATGTGTGATTAATCACTGGAACTCACTTCCTCAAGTTGTCATAGAAGCAAAATAAACTTCATGATCTGAAACAATTGTATTAGTTGAGATTAAATAGAAATTTTAGAAGGGAAATAAGGTCTCAAATGTCAATGAAGTGCCAGTCCTTAAATGGATAAGGAAGAAGCTTTTCCTGTGATTGGATCTCTGTAGAACAGATTTCTTGCACTCAAATGGTGGCCGTGGTCACCATTGGAAACAAGATGTGTGCAGGATGATTCACAGAGGCAAAAACTTTCCCCATGTGTTGCACTGCTGTGTTTATACTTAGGCTATACAAGATGTAGTGGTGGTTTGGTTTTGTTGTACAAAACCTTTGCACAGGACTCAGCTAGCTAACACCAGGCCAAAGCCACAGAAATCTTTAATGTAGCAGTCTCCAAAAAATAGGGGAAGTTATTCTTAGGTTTCAAACTTTCTGAACTGCTCTTTGATAGTTAATTGACTTTGGTGGGACTAAAACCAGGCAAACACTCAAAAATTTTGCTGAATAAGAGTCTGAGGAATGTTAAACTACCAGCTGGTTGTAATTTGAATTACTGTCATAATTAGTCACTCAATTAATTTTGGCATATCTAAAAGGTGTCCTCAGAGTAAGCTTTCTCCTTCTTTTGACTGGCTTCTGTGTCTCAGTCTTTCTTCGCAACTTAATCTGTTCTTCAAACAGCAGTATTAGCACAAGAATGAAGAGCGATCTGCCCTTGTCAAGAGTGAACTCTGTATATTTTTCCTCCCTTCTTGAATCACCTGTTGGAAGGATGCGAATCTAGGAAGTTATTTTTAAAATATTATCTCTGTGATGGAATATGGCATCTTTGATGTGGGTGGCCCCTTCAGAAAATACATTCTGATAGTAAATTTTAAGCCTCTCATTAAAGTTCAATCGTGACTTCATGATATAGATGTCAATGCACTTTATCTTAACTTAAAATGTCGTAGATGGTTTAGAGTTACAAAAGTAGCTGACATTTCAATGGTCACATGTAACTGTTCTGGAAGAATAAAGCTCCAATATTTTATTCTGCCACTGTGCAAGACTGTGGTGTAACTTCTGGGTCCTGTTCCCTGAAACTGTATGTACCCATTGTTCCTGGGGCCAGCATAGGAAGGAGATGTTCCCTCATGATGGGAGAGTCTGTGCCTTGTTTTCTTGCTACCCTGGTGAAAATCCAATGTGATTCTTTCTGAGTTTTTTTTTTTTTTATTTTTGTGTCTTGTATGCTCTCATATGTCCCTGAAATATTCAGAAGGCAATGAAATAGATGGGATTTTTTCTGGAGTTAGATGAAGCTATACAGAGGACAAGGTATAGGAAAGATGAAGCCAGCCTCTAGCAGCTTTCCTGAAATATATCTTAAAAAATCATAGCACATCAGGGATCTATGATCTTTAATAAATTCATTATGACCATATGTGATCTCCTGCTTAGCATATGTCACATAATTTAACCAATCCCTTTTTGTCTTAAGCATGCAACTTCTGTTTCATCTCAGGTATACATGTCTGAAGAACCCTAGTGAAAAACTTCAAGTAGCATAGAATTCACTGTTATTACACAAATTGTTCAGAGGGTTAGTTACAACTGCGGTTTTGGCTAAACTCTCATAATTAATTTTGAGGAGATATTTTTGTGTTGTTAGGTATGTGTGCACAGTAGGCTGAGGAGATCATGGTTGAGTTTCCAATATTGTGTGGTCTTTCCTGTGTTGCCTGACCCGATAGAGTTTTGAAGGTCCCATTTCAGTTTTACTCAGTAAATCTTCTAGCTGAAATATATGGTTACAATTCATTACTAAGCTAACTTCAGACAAGTAAATGGAACTGCACTATGAATAAATTTTATCCATTGTTTAGTTTTTAAAAACTTTATTCCTCTTTTGATTGAGCACAAAGTTTGCAAGATTGTGGTAGCTCCAGAAAGAGCAGAGCCTGAGATCTCTTACATTGTCAAGTGCCAAGTATCCTGCAGTTGGGAGACAGCTTAATAGTACATGTTTTCCAAAAATCCATTTGTTAACTCGTTTATCATCAGTTGATCTCTACTCCAACTTGACTAAGCCTTAACTGAAACTCTTTCCTAATGTTCCCTTATCTCCATCAGCTTTGGACTTTTAGCCTGTGTGGCCAGATTTAAACAGAGAGGCTCAAAAGGAAAATAGTTTAGTTGGTAGATTAAGTTAACATGCAAGAGTAGGAGGAAGCTGTCATTTTATTTCATATTTTTAATTTATAGCCATACTCCCAAGAATAAGACCTAGGTTTCACCAATAAACTCAGCTGGGGTACATGTGTAAGCAGTTAAAAAAGAATGCTGGACTTCAGCAGCACATCTGTCCTAAATAGTCAAGCAACAGACTGGGAGTTGCTTTATATTCCTTTCACTAAAAAAATCTTTAATATAAGAGTCTTAAACAGAAAAAAAAATTAAAAAGCAATGTTCAAAGGTTTTACCCTTATAAATGAGTTAAACTTCTGTTGTGACTTGTGGTCCCAAAAGCCAGAGGAACTGTGAGAATATAAATAATTTTAGACTTCCTTTTCCCTCCAGTCACAGTGACAGCATGATTTCCACAAGCACCTCCAAATGCACCATTTGAAGTAAAACTGTGCTCACCAGATACTTGAATATTGGGAATTGCCCTACAGAATTTCAAGGAAATGATGGTCCTTTTTTTTTTGCTGAAAAGTTTATTATTTTTATATAATTAAAAGAATAAAATATGCTTGATCCTGGGATAAGAATGAATCTACTAGTGTAGACTACTCATCCACATTGAAAGACAGAGGTTTAGTGAAATCAGATCACATTTCTTTTGTCCTCTCTTACTCCAGTGGATTTATTGACCCAAACCTGTGCAAGCTGCAATGTATTCTGATGGATTTTTAATGAAAAAATTGGTTTTTATGAAGATATATGATATTTCTCTTTGGATTACTGCAAATGCTTACTAGTTAATGCTTTCTATTTCCATTAATCTTTCTAGTGTTTTTATAGTATGTTTTCTCTAATGCTGGCTTTGATCATG